>NW_027308848.1:0-65686 GCF_047496885.1 Scyliorhinus torazame
CTAAGTCACTTATGTGATCATCATAGAATTTACAGTCCAGAAGGAGACCATTCGGCCCATCGAGTCTGCACCGGCTCTTTGAAAGAATACCCTACCCAAGCCCACACCCCCACCCTATCCCCATAACCCAGTAACCCCACCCAAAACTGAGGGCAATTTTGGACACTAAGGGCAATTTAGCATGGCCAATCCACCTAACCTGCACATCTTTGGATTGTGGGAGGAAACCGGAGCACCCGGAGGAAACCCACGCACACACGGGGAGAATGTGCAGACTCCGCACAGACAGTGACCCAAGCCGGGAATCGAACCTGGGACCCTGGAGCTGTGAAGCAATTGTGCTAACCACTATCCTACTAGGCTGCCCACCTGAATATAAATTATACTCATTCTTAATAGCAAAATATACCAGTACAGTAAGCAGTGTGCGTTTGTGCAGCGTCTATTTATAAAGTAAATTGGTGAATGTCCAGGCTTGTGCAACACTCACCAGGACATAAAACAATAATCAAATTAATTTAAGAATGAAAATTCCCAGTTGCTGCCTGTCGGTATTTCCCGTTCTGAGCTGCACAATGAACAACCACACCAAGCATGCTCAAATATTAATTTATATTCCCTTCTGTTCAACTGGTGTGGATGATCTTTGTAGACAAGCTGCAGGTTTTGTGTATATTTCCCCCTTCTTCGCTCATTCCCCTAGAATTGATATTCGTATTTTCTGTTTTCATCAAGTGTCCGACCGGTGTCAAGTTATGATCACATCCACCAGAGGGCGACATGGTCACAGGTTTCCCGCTGCTCCCTCAAGGCTCACAGTTGACCACATGGAGAGGGACACTGCGATTTGCTAAACTATAGAAGACGTGTCTAAATAAAGGAAGAACATTCAACAACAACTTTAAGAAGGAAATGTAAAGGGAATTACCGGGGCATATAGAAAATGCTATTTTTTAAAGAAGAATAAGACAACGATTTCAAAGTGTCTCGGGCAATATAGATAGTGTGGCCTCATCCCTGACTCGAAGATTCTAGATTCTGGTCCGTTCATGTCCTTCCCGATATATTTCTTCTCAGTGACTTGCACAGCGAGCAGGTGCAGGATGGTGTAGTGAAGATTCAACCGTCACTATTTCCGCTCCAGAGTTCCGAGTGCAGCTGAGAGTCACCGCACACTTCACTCAATATTGAGACTGCGGTATCCCCGCCCACAGCTTCCGGTTGCTGCTCTCACTCTGACCCAATTGTGTTACTGGAGAGATTGCTGCTGCTGGTTCATTCCTCTCATTGGCCGGATCAGCAGTGCAGTGGGACGGGGATCTGTATTTCTGTCTCTGACAGAGAATTTCTCTCATTGTAGAATTACAACCTCAAGGAGGATCATGAGGAACCATCTCGCTTCGCTCCTCATTGTTATCTCACTTCTCAGTAAGTATTTCCTTCCCAGTAACACTCCAGTCGCTTCCTGACTGCTGTAAGCCAGATGTTATTGTTGGTAAAATGACAGTGATTATTTTGCAGATTATTTTATTGCTAAATATGAGGCTGACTCTGATTGTCATTATCGCTGTCACTTCTATTAGAATGGAGCCATCAAGACACCGTGGAGCAAAAGGAACCTGAAATAACGGTTAAAGAGAAAAGTGAAGTTACATTAACCTGCACCTTGAAAACAAGTGCTCTTAACCTTTATGTATACTGGTACAGTCAGCAGCCCGGGAAAGCTCCAATGTACATGTTTCGTCTCATTGGACGGAATGTGCAAAGGAACACCGACCTCAATGATCGGTTTTCTTCTACATTTGATAAAAAAGACAAGACTACCGAGCTAACGATCAGTAACACAATGATCTCCGACAGCGCCGTGTATTTCTGTGCCATGCAGCCCACACTGCTGCAGAGATATGGTGGAACCCGTCCAAAAACCCCACACTGGCAGTTCCAGCTGCTGCTCAGCAGGGGGCGCGTCCTAATCGGCAGTTCAGTTTCCATACTCAGAGTGACAAAATTTGAAAGAAAACAACACTCAAAAACAGCAAGAGGTGAGGTCCACCTGCACAGTTATACCAGTTGACGATTGCAATTTGCATTCATAACAAATATAACATTGACGAATCCATCTGTGATTCCTTAACTCCTGCTTCATGTTCATATCCTGGTGTACAGACTCGCTCACTCAGTAAACTAGCAGGTCTCACTGAACTACAACAAATGCAGCAATTTACGTACATGTCAAGCTTTTCAAATCATTACATGTCCCAAGGAGTTTCAGAGGAACATTTAGGTCATATGGTCAAAAACGTGATCAAAGAGTTTGGTTATTTGGGGTGGCACAGTGGCTAGCACTGCTGCTTCACAGCGCCAGGGACCCAAATTCACTCCCGGCCTTGGGAGCGTTTGTGGCGTTTGCACGATCTCCCCGTGTCTGATTTGGTTTCCTCCCTCAATCCAAAAATATGCTGCGGATAAAAATATGCAGAATAGGTGGATTAGGTGGATTTAATAAACCTCAATCAGGTCCCCCATCAGCCTTCTCTGGTCCAAGGAAAACAACCCCAACCTAACCAGCCTCTCTTCATAGCTGAAACACTCCATCCCCAGCAACATCCTGGTGACTCTCCACTACACCCTCTCGACTGCAATCAAATCCTTGCTACAGTGTAGTGACCAGGACATAGAACATAGAACATAGAAAATACAGCACAGAACAGGCCCTTCGGCCCACGATGTTGTGTCGAACCTTTGTCCTAGATTAATCATAGATTATCATTGAATTTACAGTGCAGAAGGAGGCCATTCGGCCCCTTGAGTCTGCACCAGCTCTTGGAAAGAGCACCCCACCCAAACTCAACACCTCCACCCAACACCAAGGGCAATTTTGGACACTAAGGGCAATTTATCATGGCCAATCCACCTACCCTGCACATCTTTGGACTGTGGGAGGAAACCGGAGCACCCGGAGGAAACCCACGCAGACACGGGGAGGACGTGCAGACTCCGCACAGACAGTGACCCAAGCCGGAATCGAACCTGGGACCCTGGAGCTGTGAAGCAATTGTGCTATCCACAATGCTACCGTGCTGCCCTTAAGAACAAATAAATCTACACTATATAATTTTACCGTAATCCATGTACCTATCCAATAGCTGCTTGAAGGTCCCTAATGTTTCCGACTCAACTACTTCCACAGGCAGTGCATTCCATGCCCCCACTAATCTCTGGGTAAAGAGCCTACCTCTGACATCCCTCCTATATCTTCCACCTTTCACCTTAAATTTATGTCCCCTTGTAATGGTGTGTTCCACCTGGGGAAAAAGTCTCTGACTGTCTACTCTATCTATTCCCCTGATCATCTTATAAACCTCTATCAAGTCGCCCCTCATCCTTCTCCGTTCTAATGAGAAAAGGCCTAGCACCCTCAACCTTTCCTCGTAAGACCTACTCTCCATTCCAGATAACATCCTGGTAAATCTTCTTTGCACCTTTTCCAAAGCTTCCACATCCTTCCTAAAATGAGGTGAACAGAACTGTACACAGTACTCCAAATGTGGCCTTACCAAAGTTTTGTACAGCTGCATCATCACCTCACGGCTATTAAATTCAATCCCTCTGTTAATGAATGCGAGCACACCATAGGCCTTCTTCACAGCTCTATCCACTTGAGTGGCAACTTTCAAAGATGTATGAACATAGACCCCAAGATCTCTCTGCTCCTCCACATTGCCAAGAACTCTACCGTTAACCCTGTATTCCGCATTCATATTTGTCCTTCCAAAATGGACAACCTCACACTTTTCAGGGTTAAACTCCATCTGCCACTTCTCAGCCCAGCTCTGCATCCTATCTATGTCTCTTTGCAGCCGACAACAGCCCTCCTTACTATCCACAACTCCACCAATCTTCGTATCGTCTGCAAATTTACTGACCCACCCTTCAACTCCCTCATCCAAGTCATTAATGAAAATCACAAACAGCAGAGGACCCAGAACTGATCCCTGCGGTACGCCACTGGTAACTGGGATCCAGGCTGAATATTTGCCATCCACCACCACTCTCTGACTTCTATCGGTTAGCCAGTTCGTTATCCAACTGGCCAAATTTCCCACTATCCCATGCCTCCTTACTTTCTGCAGAAGCCTACCATGGGGAACCTTATCAAATGCCTTACTAAAATCCATGTACACTACATCCACTGCTTTACCTTCACCCACATGCTTGGTCACCTCCTCAAAGAATTCAATAAGATTTGTAAGGCAAGACCTACCCCTCACAAATCCGTGCTGACTATCCCTAATCAAGCAGTGTCTTTCCAGATGCTCAGAAATCGTATCCTTCAGTACCCTTTCCATTACTTTGCCTACCACCGAAGTAAGATTAACTGGCCTGTAATTCCCAGGGTTATCCCTAGTCCCTTTTTTGAACAGGGGCACGACATTCGCCACTCTCCAATCCCCTGGTATCACCCTTGTTGACAGTGAGGACGAAAAGATCATTGCCAACGGCTCTGCAATTTCATCTCTTGCTTCCCATAGAATCCTTGGATATATCCCGTCAGGCCCGGGGGACTTGTCTATCCTCAAGTTTTTCAAAATGCCCAACACATCTTCCTTCCTAACACGTATTTCCTCGAGCTTACCGGTCTGTTTCACACTGTCCTCTCCAACAATATCGCCCCTCTCATTTGTAAATACAGAAGAAAAGTACTCGTTCAAGACCTCTCCTATCTCTTCAGACTCAATACACAATCTCCCGCTACTGTCTTTGATCGGACCTACCCTCGCTCTAGTCATTCTCATATTTCTCACATCTTTGTAAAAGGCCTTGGGGTTTTCCTTGATCCTACCCGCCAAAGATTGTTCATGCCCTCTCTTAGCTCTCCTAATCCCTTTCTTCAGTTCCCTCCTGGCTATCTTGTATCCCTCCAATGCCCTGTCTGAACCTTGTTTCCTCAGCCTTACATAAGTCTCCTTTTTCCTCTTAACAAGACATTCAACCTCTGTTGCCAACCATGGTTCCCTCACTCGACCCATCTCTTCCCTGCCTGACAGGGACATACATATCAAGGACACGTAGTACCTGTTCCTTGAACAGGTTCCACATTTCACTTGTGTCCTTCCCTGACAGCCGATGTTCCCAGCTTATGCACTTCAATTCTTGTCTGACAACATCGTATTTACCCTTCCCCCAATTGTAAACCTTGCCCTGTTGCACGCACCTATCCCTCTCCATTACTAAAGTGAAAGTCACAGAATTGTGGTCACTATCTCCAAAATGCTCCCCCACTAACAGATCTATCACTTGCCCTGGTTCATTACCAAGTACTAAATCCAATATTGCCCCTCCTCTGGTCGGACAATCTACATACTGTGTTAGAAAAGCTTCCTGGACACACTGCACAAACACCACCCCATCCAAACGATTTGATCTAAAGAGTTTCCACTCAATATTTGGGAAGTTAAAGTCACCCATGACTACTACCCTGTGACTTCTGCACCTTTCCAAAATCTGTTTCCCAATCTGTTCCTCCACATCTCTGCTACTATTGTGGGGCCTATAGAAAACTCCTAACAAGGTGACTGCTCCTTTCCTATTTCTGACTTCAACCCATACTACCTCATTAGGGTGATACTCCTCGAACTGCCTTTCTGCAGCTGTTATACTATCTCTAATTAACAATGCCACGCCCCCACCACTTTTACCACCCTCCCTAATCTTATTGAAACATCTATAACCAGGGACCTCCAACAACCATTTCTGCCCCTCTTCTATCCAAGTTTCCGTGATGGCCACCACATCGTAGTCCCAAGTACCGATCCATGCCTTAAGTTCACCCACCTTATTCCTGATACTTCTTGCGTTGAAGTATAAACACTTCAACCCATCTCCGTGCCTGCAAGTACTCTCCTTTGTCAGTGTTCCCTTCCCCACTGCCTCATTACACGCTTTGGCGTCCTGAATATCGGCTACCTTAGTTGCTGGACTACAAATCCGGTTCCCATTCCCCTGCCAAATTAGTTTAAACCCTCCCGAAGAGTGCTAGAAAACCTCCCTCCCAGGATATTGGTGCCCCTCTGGTTCAGATGCAACCCGTCCTGCTTGTACAGGTCCCACCTTCCCCAGAATGCGCTCCAATTATCCAAACACCTGAAGCCCTCCCTCCTACACCATTCCTGCAGCTACGTGTTCAACTGCACTCTCTCCCTATTCCTAGCCTCGCTATCACTTGGCACCGGCAACAAACTAGAGATGACAACTCTGTCTGTCCTGGCTTTTAACTTCCAGCCTAACTCCCTAAACTTGTTTATTACCTCCACACCCCTTTTCCTACCTATGTCGTTGGTACCAATGTGCACCACGACTTCTGGCTGCTCGCCCTCCCCCTTAATGATCCTGAAGACACGATCCGAGACATCCATGACCCTGGCACCCTGGAGGCAACATACCTTCCGAGAGTCTCGCTCGTGACCACAGAATCTCCTATCTATTCTCCTAACCATTGAATCTCCTACAACTATTGCTTTTCTATTCTCCCCCCTTCCCTTCTGAGCCCCAGAGCCAGACTCAGTGCCAGAGACCTGGCCGCTAGGGCCTTCCCCCGGTAGGTCATCCCCCCCAACAGCATCCAAAACGGTATACTTGTTTTGAAGGGGAATGGCCACGAGGGATCCCTGCACTCTCTGCCTGTTTGTTTTTTTCCCCCTGACGGTCACCCAGCTATTCTTGTCCTGTACCTTGTGTGTGGTTACCTCCCTGTAACTCTTCTCAATCACCCCCTCTGCCTCCCGGATGATCCGAAGTTCATCCATCTTCAGCTCCAGTTCCCTAACTCGGTCTTTGAGGAGCTGAAGTTGGGTGCACTTCCCGCAGGTATAGTCAGCGGGGACACCGGTGGTATCCCTCACCACCCACATCCTACAGGAGGAGCATGCAACTGGCCTAGCCTCCATCCCCTCTTACCTGACAGAATATAGCTGCCCTGTCGACTAACTAGATCTCCGCCCTCCGACTCTGCTCCCAGTCAGTTGCACTCTCTGTAAACTCCTGGCTCTCTTCTCACTCTTTGCAGAAATGTCGGAAACAAAATGAAAGCAGCACCTTACTCCCTCCTCACCTAACTCCCTCGGTCACCAAACTCTTACTATAGCACTCAAAATGCACCAAATTCAGCACTCCCTCGGTCACCAAACTCTTACTATAGCACTCAAAAAGCACCAAATTCAGCGCTCAGTGCAAACAAAGTCTGCACTGTCGGGAATCACTTTTATACTGTGAATCTAGCCTCTGAAAACTGGCCTAATCCAATTAACTAATTAACAAGGTCCAGTTGCAAGTGCCTACAAGTAGAAGCCTGTTTAAAGCTGATTGAAAATTCACCTTCTTCTAAACCAAACAGCAACTTTTAAGTTAATTAACTAAATAAAAGAAAGACTAAACTTTAGATAAAAATGAAGCCTTATACTCCCTCGGTCACCAAACTCTTACTATAGCACTCAAAATGCACCAAATTCAGCACTCAGTGCAAAACCTCCCTGCACACAATACTCCAGCTGTGGCCTAACATAGCCTCCCTGCTCTTATATTGAACGGAAAATAAACTGAAATATTTCATAAGCCTTCTTAACCACTTGTACTCTACCTTCAGGGGTCTATGGATACGCACCCGGGGTCCCTCTGGTTACTGTAATCCCTAGCATCCTCTCCCTCATTGTATATTCCCTTGCTTTTTTAGCCCTGCCAAAACGTATCACCTCGCACGTTTCAGAGTCCATTTACCACTATTCTAAGGCTTTCCTCCTCACTATTAACCACATTAAAGAACTTTCCCGGAGTCTGCGAACTTACTGATCATACCTCTTGCCAGCGTCCTTGGGTTACACGGAATGTGGAGTTGAGGCCATGGTCACCTTAGCCATGATCTAATTGAATTGTGGAGTAACTCGAGTGGCCGATTGACCGACTCCCTGCCACTAAGTCGGATATGGCAATTGAAAGGCCCTGCATTTTCCCGATTGAGTGTTTGTTATCTTTCAATGGTGTGGCGAACCCTATGCCGCAGCCGGTTTGCGGTACTTGTTATCAGAAAATTATCACATCTTGTTTCATTGCAGCAGATAAATGCATTGCTCCGATTGCCAGCGACACTCCAGTGAAAGGCAAGGCCAGTATCATTGGGCAGCCAATATCTGGATATAAATGTGTACGTGGCAAACCTGGAAGTTTGTAACTCGTGGAATTAACCTAATGACAGGAATGTTACAGCACTCGGAATCACAGACACACAGAACCACACAGTTCAGACGAGGCCCTTCGGCCCATCGTGTCTGCACCAACACGCGAAAAACACCGGACCGACCGACCTAACCCTATTTGCCAGCACTTGGCCCATAGCCTTGAATGTTATGACGTGCCATGTGCTCATCCTGGTACTATTTGAAGGATGTGAAGCAGACTGCCTCTACCACCCTCCCTGGTAGTTTATTCCAGACCGTCACCACCCTCTAGGTAAATAGGATTTTCCTCAAATCCCCCATTACCTCCTGCTCCTCACCTTGAACTTGTGTCCCCTCGTAGCTGACCCTTCAATTAAGGGGAACAGCTCCTCTCTATCCACCCTGCCCCTCATAATCCTGTCCACCTCGATCAGGTCGATCCTCAGCCTTCTCTGCTCCAATGAAAACAACCCAAGCCTATCCAACCTCTCTTCATAACATAAATTTCTATCCCAGGCAACATCCTGGTGAATCTCCTCTTCACCCCCTCCAGTGTAATCACATCCTTTCTATAATGTGGCGACCAGAACTGTACACAGCACTCCAGCTGTGGTCTCACGACAGTTCCGTAGAACTCCAACATGATCTCCCTGCTTTAGAATTCATGCTTCTATCGTCCTTGCGAGCAGCGACTGTGCGGTGGCACAGGAGCGGCACCGTGGTTAGCACGGCTGCCTCGCAGCGCCAGGGACCCGGGTTCACTTCCGGCCGTGAGTGATTGTGTGCAGTTTGCACTTTCTCCCCGTGTCTGCGAGGGTTTCCTCTGCTGTTTAAGTTTCTTTTTTATTATTATTACTTTATCAGAGTTACAAAGCCAGAGCTCAGAGTGCGGACCGGGGCAAACCCCTAATGCAGCTCCTTGCCTGCTCCAAAAAGCAATTCGAATTTAATCCAATTCACGGTCCCCAGAAGAGAAACATACCAGATGCAGGCATTACACCTGACCTCACGCCCATCTTAGCCAAAAGGCAGAGAAGCGATTACCTCCCACAATTCAAAGATGTGTAGGGAAGCTGGATTGGCCATTCCAAATTGCCCCTTAGCGCCCCTTCATCTCAATTGGGCGAAGTCAGTCTCTGATCTGCGTGGGAATCCCACATAAGACATGTCGTGTCAACAGAAACTTCAAGGATTTCCGATCGACAAATTGATTTCTTTTAAAGTCTAAACCCGGCACCATGTGCCTCCCATATCCCAGACTGATAGTACTCCTCATGTTGCGGTTATTGTACAATAAGCGTACATTGTAATTATAATAATATTTATTAGTGTCTGAAGTAGGCCTACATTAACACTGCAATGAAATTACTGTGAAAAGTCCCTAGTCGCTACATTCCGGCCCCTGTTCGGGTACACTGAGGGAGAATTCAGAATGTCCAAATTACCTAACAGCACGTCTTTTCGGGACTTGTGGGAGGAAACTGGAGCACCCGAAGGAAACCCACGCAGACACGGGGAGAGCGTCGTCTCACCGGGTAATAGAACCATGATTATCAGTGAAGAATATACGGAGCACTGTGCAGTCCGATTAGCAGTTGTCGTCCCTGTGGTGCAATCGGTTAGCGCGTTCGGCTGTTAACCGAAAGGTTGGTGCTTCTTTCGCACCCGGAGACAAGAGTTGTGCCACCCCCGCATGAGGTGCTTTTACAGGGGCTGTTTAGCACAGGGCTAAATCGCTGGTTTTGAAAGCAGACCAAGGCAGGCCAGCAGCACGGTTCAATTCCCGTAACAGTCTCCCCGAACAAGCGCCGGAATGTGGCGACTAGGGGCTTTTCACAGTAACTTCATTTGAAGCCTACTCGTGAAAATAAGCGATTTTCATTTCAATCTGTGCAAATCATCGCTGAAGTTCTCTGTTTCAGTCCTGGGTCGACGAAGTCGAAATATTTCCAAGACTTCCAGAGGTTATAAATCGGAATAATAGCAGAGCTGAACAGACTAGTTTTGTTTATTTTGATTATAATGAAGAAGGTACAAAAGAGTAGTTTTGTTTATTTTTATTATAATGAAGAAGGTACAAAAGAGTACAAAAACTGATGCGCTCAGAATTTTGTTTTTTTCAGAGACGAGATTGTCCGGAATTATTTTCAACAGCTGAAGGTTCAATGTTTTATAAAGAAGGCAGGGGCAGCTGAATTATATTATCTGTTGCGGGAAAGGATGAATCAAAGGCTTTGATTGGCTCAGCAGAAGGAGCGCAGGGGAGCCGAGCAGCGACACCGAGGTACGGACGGGATTCGAACCCGCGATTTTTGGTTTACGAGACCTCTTGATACCATTTGGAGACTGGCGCCAACATTGATGAGAGAACAAGAATCAATAGAACATTTCAAAAGATATTGCCAGAACGAGAGAACGGAACCCAGCGCGGGATTTAAATGCAGGACGAAAAGGGCAAGATAAATACCTCTTACAAACAGGTGCAGGTAGCGGCAGTTGAATCCCCCCTCCCCCTGACACGATATTGTTCTCAGTGAGTTGAGCAGTGAGCGGGTGCAGGATGGTCACAGGCTGCTGGATGTTCAATTGTCGCTATTTCCGCTCCATCACTTGCGAATGCAGCTGATAACCGCCGCACACTTTTTTCAACTTAGTCTGCGGTGTCCCCGGTCACAGTTTCCGTTTGATGCCCTCGCTCTATCACCATTGTGATATTCTAGACATTTCTGCCGCTGGTTGATCCGAGTCTTTGGTTGGATATGCGGTGCCGTGGGACCTGAATCTGGATTTCTGCTCTGACAGATAATTGTCTGAGCTGAAGCGCGATAGATTGAGGAACAATCGCGGGGATCCGCCTCTCGCTCTCCTCGTTATGATCTCGGTATTCAGTATTTCCTACACTGCAAAGCCCCCATTCTCCCCTCACTGTGTAACCAGACATTATTGTTCATTAACTGATAATGATGATAGTGCGGGTGGCCGTTTTGTTGGTCGATATGAGGCTGATTCTGAATTTTGAAATTGTTATTGTTTTCTGTTCGTTTCTATCAGACTGGAGCCACCAAGACCCAGTGGAACAGTTGGAAGCTGAAATGAGGGTTGAAGGGGATATTAACGCCACGCATCAATACAATCGATCCTGACTATCCTGATATACAGTCAGCATCCGGGCAGGTTTCACGGTCCGTCTGATTGGAGAGAATCTGCGCAGCAGCAAATGTCGACGTGTTCTCAATATGGCACATATACAGAGAAATACTAGTACACAGAGCCCTATATATGTCTGTGCCGGCAGTCACATTACAGCAGAAAGACCGTGGATCCCAGAAATCGTTTTCTGAGCGAGCTTCGTGAATCTATGGAACTCTTCCGCAGAGACCGCTGAGGTAGGTTCATTGAATATTTTAAGACAGGTGTTCTTGGATTCTCGATTAAAAGGTGAATTAAAGGTTATCCGGGGTAGGCGACGTGTGAATGAGGTCACAATCACATCAGCCACGAACTTCTTGAATGGTGGAGGAGGCTCAAGGGGCTGAATAGCCAACTCCAGCTCAACATGAAATGAAATGAAAAGCGCTTATTGTCACAAGTAGGCTTCAATGAAGTTACTGTGAAAAGCCCCTAGTCGCCACATTCCGGCGCCTGTTCGGGGAGGCTGGCACGGGAACATTCGTCTGTTCGTGGGCCCGTGAAGAGGTGTCACCATCTGAAGAGACGATTTTCGTTATTGAGGGCGACACAGCATCGTTGAGCTTGTCCCAAGACATGCCATGAAGGATGCTCCAATGGTCGAGGTAACTCCATGCCGCAGCGGGCGCACGGTACTTGTTATCAGAACAGCATCGCAACTCTGTGTATTTCAGCAGTGACGGCAAATCCTCTGATTGCCAGCGATCTAAAGAGGACGCCGGTAATATTGGTCCCCTGAGGCAATGCAGAAAATATCTGGAAGGATCGTACAAATACATAGCCCGCGGTCCTGGACCCTTGGAGTCTTGGAGTAATCAGACTCCCATGAATTTTACAGCACTCACTATGGACAGCACCGCTCGCTCTCCCCCGAGCTGAAATAAGTCCTTTATCAGGGCGACTCCATAACTGAAAGCAGGGAGAGTCAATATATATTTGATGAATTTTTGATCGGCAAATCGTTGTTCTACTGAAGACAACAAAAAGGCATGGTCCTGTCTGACAAGTTAGTCTTGTTGCTCCTTGAGACCCTCGTTAAATTGTTAATGTGTAGTCTATGTATCCATAACAACAGCACATTAGCACATTCTGTCTATAGTTACAGGAACTAGTGGCTCAGGCTCAGTGGCCTTAGGCGGACCTAAGTTAATGGTCCTGGAAGATTTTATCATCCCCACATGTGAGAGCTTGCATTACCTTTACTCGGAAGTGGATATTTCAAGCTGTAATTTACTGCGTATGTCGGCATGGAGATTAATCACACGAATCCCAAACGGTTCCTCTATTGACCTGTACAATGACAGAGACAGCAATGTAATTGGTGGATAAATACACCTGAGTCCTTTCCCGAATCGAGATTAATCCATCCTCCGGGACAAGGGCACGAGCGCAAATTTATTGGGATTGAAAATACTCTCTGAGGTTTTCGTACGTGGATGTAGCTGCTTTGTGACACTGTGCTCAATGCACAGTAATAGACTGCCCCGTCCTCCACACTGAGCGCGTTTATTTTGAGATAACCATTCTTTTTAGACTTGTTGGCAGCCGCGAGATGTCGTTCTGAGATCTCCCCTTTCTTAACAAAGAACAAAGAAGAAAGGACAAAGCAAAATACAGCACAGGAACAGGCCCTTCGGCCCTCCAAGCATGCGCCGACCACGCTGTCCGTCTAAACTAAAATCGTCTACACTTCTGGGGTCCGTATCCCTCTATTGCCATCCTATTCATGTATTTGTCAAGATGCCCCTGAAATGTCACTATCGCCCCTGCTTCCACCACCTCCTCCGGCAGCGTGTTCCAGGCACCCACTACCATCTGTGTAAAAAGCTTGCCCCGTACATCTCCTCTAAACCTTGCCCCACGCACCTTAAATCTATGCCCCCTAGTAATTGATCCCTCTACCTTGGGAAAAAGTCTCTGACTGTCCACTCTATCTATGCCCCTGATAATTTTGTAGACATCTATCAAGTCGCCCCTCAATTTCCCTCGTTTCCAGTGAGAACAAAGCAAGTTTATTCAACCTCTCCTCATAGCTAGTGGCCTCCATACCAGGCAATATCCTGATGAATCTCTTCTGCACCCTTTCGAAAGCCGCCATAACCTTGTGGTAGTCTTCATCGCCAATACGTTGGTGATGATCAATTTCGGCGGCTGTGCCGGTTTCTGCTGATACCACAGCATGTGGTACATAGTCTCAATCTAAGCGCACTGAACCCCCATCTGATGCAGATATTGTCACCGGTGACTGAGGTACTGGATTTACACATAGTCCGCCTGCGAAAGTGGAGGAATGAAAGTAGAGGAAGAGTTAATCAAACTTTGCCAGAATCTGAGAGTTAGAAACACTCGGCTGGGGGACGGGAGAATCCAGCCCATAATCCAATACTTACTATGCAAGAGCGCCGCCAGTATTAACAGAACCCTGTCTGACTGAACCTCTCTCAGTGAATGGGAATGGAATGAGGCAGAGATTGAGAAGCAGAGAGGGAGCCCGGGCTCTGTTCAGCTCATTGGTCCAGCTGCACACTGCACGCGGTCAGGTTTACTGTGACATCACTCCGGATGCCATCCCCATTGCCTTTGCCAATGCTATCACGTGACTTAATCAGGCCCATGCTTGACATTGGAGCCCTCTGCTGGAAGGTTAGAAGTAATCCATTTTAGGAGGAGGTCATTGAGTGCATTCGGTGAGTATTTTATCTGCAGACATGAACGTTCGCCAGAAAGCTAAATTTCAGCACGGTGGCACAGTGCTTAGCACTGCTGCCTCACAGCGCCAGGGACCCTGGTTCAATTCCGGCCTTGGGTGATTGTGGCGTTTGCACTGTCTCCCCGTGTCTGCGTAGGTTTCTTCTGGATGCTCCGGTTTCCTTCCACAGTCCAAAAGTTTGCAGGTTAGCTGCATTGGCCAGGCTAAATTGTCCCTCAGTGTCAGGGATGTTTTGATTAGTTTGAGGGATGATAGGAATTGGGCGGAGAAGTGGGCTTCGGTGGAGTGCTCTTTCAGATGGTCGGTGCGGACTCGATGCACGAATGTCCTCCTTCGGCACTGTAGAGATTCTATGATTCTATCCTATAAATTGGAGCCATTTAGACACAGGTTTTGGCATTGATGCTGTTTACATCGAAACTTATTTCTAATTCTGTAGAAATTATTGCTGGACTTCTCTGTCTAAATCCAGTGACAAAGTACAAAGAATGTTAAAAAGTTGGAGAGAGTGCGGATATTATAGATCAGAAGAGTACCATGAATGAAGAACGTTTATGAAAATAGAGAAGGAAATCTTGGACTAATTTGCTTGACACAAAGCAGATAGAAAGGAGAATCAATTCACCTCCTCAGAATGTTGTTCTTGTGCTGGAATAGATCACATGTAATTTTTTCCATTGGTAGAAGATTCAATGACAAAATCACTTCAATTTCATGTAAAATGGATAGTAAAAGATGAATTTTATTTTCCCCATTGTGCTTTCCTATTATCAGGAATACCGCATCAAAATGATAAAGGGCGAAGATACACAGGAACTTGTCAAAGGGATATTGGATTGGATTTGTTTATTGTCAAGTGTACCGAGCTACAGTGTAAAGTATTTTTCTGCGAACAGCTCAACAGATTATTAAGTACATGGGAAGAAAAGGGAATAAAAGAAAATACACAATAGGGCAACACAAGATATACAATGTCATGAACTACATAAGCACCGGCATCGGATGAAGCATACAGGGTATAGTGTTAATGAGGTCAGGCCATAAAAGGGTCGTTTAGGAGTCTGGTGACAGTGGGGAAGAAGCTGTTTTTGAGTCTGTTTGTGCGTGTTCTCAGACTTCTGTATGTCCTGCCAATGGAAGAATTTGGAAGAGTGAGTAAGCCGGGTGGGAGGGATCTTTGATAATGCTGCCCGCTTTCCCAAGGCAGCGGTGTAGATGGAGTCAATGGATGATGCGGCAAGTTCGTGAGATGGACTGGGCGGTGTTAACGAATCTCTGAAGTTTCTTGCGGTCCTGGGCCGAGCAGTTGCCATACCAGGCTGTGATGCAGCCCGATAGGATGCTTTCTATGATGCATCTGTAAAAGTTGGTAAGGGTTAATGTGGACATGCCGAATTTCCTTAGTTTCCAGAGGAAGGATAGGCGCTGCGGTGCCTTCTTGGTGGTAGCGTCGACGTGGGTGGACCAGGACAGATTTTTGCAGATGTGCACCCCTCGGAATTTGAAACTGCTAACCATCTCCAGCTCGGCCCCGTTGATGCTGACAGGGGTGTGTACAGTACTTTGCTTTCTGAAGTCAACGACCAGCTCTTTTGTTTTACTGGCATTGAGGGAGAGATTGTTGTCGCTACACCACTCCACTAGGTTCTCTATCTCCCTCCTGTATTCTGACTCGTTGTTATTCGAGATCCGGCCGACTCTGGTCATATCGTCAGCAAACTTGTAGATGGAGTTGGAACCAAGTTTTGCCAGGCAGCCATGTGTGTACAGGGAGTAGAGTAGGGGGCTAAGTATGCAGCCTTGCAGGGCCACGGTGTTGAGGACTATTGTGGAGGCGGTGTTGTTGTTCATTCTTACTGATTGTGGTCTGTTGGTCAGACAATTGAGGATCCAGTTGCAGAGTGGAGAGCCAAGTCCTAGGTTTTGGAGCTTTGGAATGCGCTTGGCTGGGATTATGGTGTTGAAGGTGGAGCTGTAGTCAATAAATAGGAGTCTGATGTAGGAGTCCTTGTTTTCGAAATGCTCTAAGGATGAGTGTAGGGCCAGGGAAATAGCGTCTGATGTGGACCGGTTGCAACGGTATACGAATTGCAGTGGATCAAGGCATTCTGGGAGTATGGAGGTGATGCGCTTCATGATCAATCTCTCGAAGCACTTCATTACGACTGAAGTCAGGGCCACTGGTCGGTAGTCATTGAGGTACGTTGCCTGGTTCTTCTTTGGTACCGGTATGATGGTGGTCTTCTTGAAGCAGGTGGGGACCTCGGAGTGGAGTAGGGACAGTTTAAGATGTCTGTAAATACCTCTGTCAGCTGGTTCGGCAAGGCTCTGAGTGCACGGCCAGGTATCCCGTCTGGGCCCGTCGCCTTCCGAGGGTTCACTTTCAGGAAGGCCGATCTGACTTCGGAAGCTGTGATCTGGGTGAATTATGGGCTGCTGGGGCACTCGACAGCGGATTGTTGGTTACCTGCTCGAACCGAGCATCGAATGCATTGAGTTCGTCGGGGAGGGGTGCGCTGCTGCCAGAGATACTGCTGGGCTTCGCTTTGTAGCCTGTTATGTTGTTTAGTCCTTGCCACAACCGCCGAGAGTCTGTCTGTGACTCTGGCTTGGTTTGATATTCTCTCTTGGCATCTCGGATGGCTTTACGGAGGTCGTACCTGGATTTCTTGCAAAGGCCAGGGTCGTCTGCCTTGAATGCCTCAGATCTGTCCTTCAGTAGGGAGTCAATCTCGCGATTGAGGCAGGATTTCCAGTTGGGGAACGTACGTACTGCTTTCTTAGGCACGCAGTCGTCCAATTTATAGTGATAAATTGAAAACGGAAGGCAACGTGGAAATGCGGGTATTAAAGCCGTTAGGTATCGCACTTTCAAATAAGTCTCATTTCGTTCCTTAAATGTTTGTGATTCTGGGTCCTTCTTGCCACATACTTGTTTTTCTTTTCCTCAGTCACTTGAGCAGTGAGAAGGTGCAGAATGGGCACAAACCTCTGGAGACTCAATCGCTGATATTTCCACTCCATCAATTACGATGGCAGCTGATAGTTTGATCAGTTTTGAGTCTGTGATATTGCTGGATATTGCGATATTGCATTTACTTCTCTCGGTTTTATCCGATTGTGCTATTGCAGACAGCGCTTCCCAGGGCCCATTTCTGTCGTTGGTTAGATCATCAGTTCAGTTCGACTGGATTTTGCATTTCTACTTGACAGATCATTTCCTGCTTTGGAGTGCGGTCTGACCAGGATCTATCATGCATCTTGCTTCGCTCCATGTCATTCTCTCCCTCTCACTGAGAATTAATTTCTTGGTAATACTCTATTCTACCCTGATTGATATGTCCTCCCAGCTATCACTGATTTCACTTGATTTCTAACAATAACGGTTTTCTAACACCCGTGACTTCGACGCTATTAAATTTCTATTTGCGCAATGTATCACATAGTTCTGTGTGAATCCCTCAGACTGCTGGTCAGTCCTCCATATTATACATGATGTAGGTAGTCTAAAGGTTAGTGAGCAGTTGTTCTCTGGCTTTAGTACCACAACGACATCGGATGTTCATACTTACTGCTTTCACTACATAAGCTGACCCCCTCGAAACGAATTTGTATCTCCTTGTTTTAAAGATGCTTTGACGTCGATTTTCTGCCGAAGCAATGTAAGATCCATGCGTGTTTTCTATGTATTTCTGGGGTCTGTACATATTAGATTCAATTTAAGACATTGCTTTTCTCATTGTACACCGTTTTAACCTGACTGTCTATCTCCCTGTTCCTCTTATCCTCTGGTCATTTGTCTCTCTTCGTTCCTCCATAAGACCATAAGAAATAATAGCAGAATTGGGCTTCTCGGCCCATCGAGTCTGCTCCGCCATTCAATCATGGCTGATTTTTTTCTCACCCCCATTCACGTGCCTTCTCCCCATAACCCCCAATCCACTTATTAATCAAGAACCTATCTATCGCTATCTTAAAGACATTTAGTGACTTGGCCTCCACAGCCTTCTGCTGCAAAGACTTCCACAGATTCACCACCCTCTGGCTGAAGAAATTCCTCCTCATTTCTGTTTTAAAGGATCGTCCCTTTAATCTGAGATCGTGTCCTCTGGTTCTAGCTTTTCCTACAAGCGGAAACATCCTCTCCACGTCCACTCTATCCAGGCCACGCAGTATACTGTAGGTCCCCCCTCATCCATCTAAACTTCAACGAGTACAGACCCAGAGTCCTCAACCGTTCCTCATACGACATGTTCTTCACTCCAGAGATCATTCTTGTGAACCTCTTCTGGTTCCTTTCATGTAGCTCCTCTGGACCCTTTCCTGTTCTTCCAGCTGAATTGTCTCCATATATCTGCATCTGTTCCCTTCACTGGTTATTCGCCGTATCTTCATCTCTTTCCCTTCCTGCCTTCATCTCTCCCCCATTTTTCTGATTATGTCCCACTAATTATCACTCGGTATCTCCCTCATTTCTATCTCTCCTTTTCCTCGTGTTCATCTCCCAACATCTCGAACTGTTTCTTTCTATTTAGTTCACTATTTCTTTCAGTCTCTCCCTCTGAATCTGCCATTTGTTTTTGTTCTTTTCTCAGTTCGTAATTCTCCGTATTGCTGCATTTTTTGCACTCACTGTACCTTCATCTAAATTCCTCCTTCTCTCGGTTTGCCTCTATGTCTCTCATTCATTCTCTACCATTGTCTTTCCTACTGCTTATCTCCCTATTTTGTTCCTCCCCATGTCTCTCCCTCAGACGCAACAAAACAAGTCGCTAGTTGGCCGCCAGATGGGGCTCTGGCCCAACAGAGGTTTCCCGCGCATTGAAATGCCAGTGGTTTATTTTGCATTCCAATTCTTGGAGGTTATTTGGAGCTTCTGTGGGAGAAAGCGAGGTTAGTCATTGGTGTGCAGGTAATAGCAACGGTAGTCATATATATCTGGGCCAGGCCAGAACAACAGGCCTCATACATTCCAGCATTCATATCAAAACATTCCGTCTGAAAATGAAATGAGGCCTCTTCTCATTTCATGGGCTCTAATTCAATTCAGGAAAATCGCAGCAACAAACCACGTGCGTGCTCAGTCCCCATCAAACACAATATATGGCCACCCTTATTCAAAACAAAAATGCCGTAGATAGTGTAGATCTGAAATATAAAGAGACAATGCTGGAAAGAAGCAGCAGTCTGGCAGTATCTGTGGATCATTAAACAAGAGTCAATACTTAGAATTAAATGTGCCTCTCCTCGGAACTGCGAGGTGGTCAATCAGAATTGGATTTTCACAGTAACTTCATTGCTGTGTTAATGTAAACCTACTTGTGACATTAATAAAGATTAGTATTATTATGAGGAGGATAAATGAGAAATCTGGTCCCAGAGTGTTTGCCAATGAAGACAAGGCATCAGAGATGGATTGGTATTTTGCCTTCTGTGATGATATGAATATTATTGACGTTGAAAATATTATCCATGATTGTCCATCCCAACAACACCCAATTAGCCCCCAGTGGTTAGCGCAGTTGCCTCGTAACCCAAGGGACCCGGGTACGATTCCAGCCTTGGATGACTATCTGTGTGGTGTTTGCACGTTCTCCCCGTGTCTGCGTGGATTTCCTCCAGGTGCTCCGGTCCCCCCCCCCCCCCTCCTCCGCAGTCCAAAGATGTGCAGGTTAGGTGGATTAACCATGAATAATTGACACTTAGTGTCCAAAGATGTGCATGTTAGGCTGATTTCTGACACGGAGATTTGGAACATTCCACATGTGGTATTGTCCTCTCCACGTCCATCACACCATTGTAAAGACATCGTGGTTCACTTTCCGTGAGTACAGAACAGAACCCCCAACATTTACATCGCATTCTGCTAGGTATCATCTTCCAGTTCCGGTAACGTCACCCTAACTCGCGTTTGCATTGTGTTTTGCGAATATAAACCCCTGCAAGGAGGAGACCAGGACAAAGACTGATGTGTGTTCTAAGGCTGGTGTGATGCTTGTTTAAGATGGGTCCTGCTTTCCAAATTTATTCCTGCCAGAAATTAACTTAAAAAAAAACACTAAATGTCTTTCCAACATTGAATGTCAGCCAGATCACAGCGACAACAGGGATCCGCATTGCTGCTGGTCCTGGATTCCAGGGACTAATTCTGTCTCAGAAACATGCAGAACAGCCAACAAGATAAAGCTGAGAGCATTGCTGTGACGTCACTACCTATGGAACGAATGATCGGAAGAGCAGGGTTTGCTGGGTCTGATGTCACCTATTCAAACGCACATGTTTGTTAAAGAGAACTGAGGCAGTTGCCGTGCATTCTGCTGATCAGAGCATGACGAGAAAACACGTTCAGCTTGAACCTTAATCCTATTCTGCTCAAACCGACGCCATTTATTCCATACAATATCTGGAATTGCCGACCTGAAAGCCTTCAGAGCTCATTGTCCTCTGATCGGCCTTTATACTATCTGTAGTAGCTCTAATGGCCAGTGAGCAGTTTGGTTAATGGGAGCCACCGGCATTGTTAATACCACAATAAGATCTATTTCCCTTCACTTCATCCATCTCGCAGAGTGAAACTGTTAAAGCAACAACATTGTGTTTAATTCCTGTTCCCTGTTCCATTCACTGCTGCCCGCCCTGATGTCATGAATTGGAGCAGAAAGGAACTCTTAACTGATGGGATCAATACTGGAACAAAGACCCCATGAACTAATTGGGTAAAAGCTGATGACTCTGCCAGCAATGAACTAATCTGCAAAGCTATCAGGTGTAACTCAACACGAACCCAACTAATCACAAATACAATTTCAGGTTCAAATCCGCTGTCAGCTTTCTGCAAACAAGTTGGTTGTTGCTTTTTATTCATTCCTCACAACTGCAGCTCTCTTAACTGGGAAGTTTACAAACTCCAAAATCTCCTTCGTGCAGGCAATGTGTTATGTCTTTACCTTGTTTCCCCTTTATTTCTGCCAGCCGTTAGTGGTTTACACTCAGCCTCACAGGAACCGGTTTCAACGACCCATTTTGAAGGAGACCGCAATAATTAATTTCAGCTATTCGACCACTGCTGATTTGCATAATTTACAGCTGCACCGCGAGGACCCGGATTATAGCCCCCACATTTTTGATCTACATCCCGAAATACGGAAATGTCTTCTGAGACATTTCAGCATCTCCCGACACTTCAAAAAGTGAGGAGAATTTCACCATCCGGGAGCTGCGACTGTCTGACAGCGCGGTGTATTACTGCGGACTGAGAGACACCGTGACAGCAACCAAAGGGAGCCTCGTGCAAAACACTGCCGCAGTGTGACAGAGTGAACGGAATAGTGGACTGTGTGGGGAGGCATCCCTAATACCAGCTTTGAGCAGAGGGACTGGAGAATGTAACCACAAGACATAGTCCAGCAGCTCTGAACAGAAGTGCTAGATGTCAGATTTGATTCACTCAATAACGAGCAAACAGACATTTTAACATATGTTAAATTGAAACTTTCTCCTGTTCATTGTCATTGTATGTTTCGGCTGTGTTTCATACGACACGAATATAAAAGAAATCTGAGAACACATTCCCGTTGATCCCACCTCAAATTCAATCTTCCTAGTGAATATAATGCTCGGAACACCTTCATTCACATTCAGCACTTGTATTTTCTTTCTTCAAGGCAGTTTCTGTCAGGTGATCCGAAGGTAAAAATGCCCCCATATCAATTAAGAAGAAGCCGTCTGTGCTTTCTCATCTCGCTTTGATCAGTTCCCGCAGAAAAGGTTGGCATTTCTTGCCATGCTTTTCAAAGTAACTTCTGTGCAGTGTTAATGTAAGTCTCCATTGACAATAAAGATTATTATTATATTATTACCCCTTGAATTTGCCAGGCCGTTTAACAGGGCCAATAAGTGGCAATTTAGAATCATATGGAGGCCAAACCAGGCAAGGATGCCAAACCATTAATTATAACTTCTCGAAAGTACATTAGCGAAACAATGCAACATATTTTCATTGCCAAATCCAGAGTTGTTGCTTTTTTAAATTTAGAGTACCCAATTCATTTTTTCCAATTAAGGGACAATTTAGCGTGTTCAATCCACATACCCTGCACATCTTTGTGTTGTGGGGGCGATACCCACACAAACACGGGGAGAGTGTGGAAACTCCACATGGACGGTGACCCAGAGCCATAATCGAACCTGGGACCTCGGCGCCGTGAGGCAGCAGTGCTATCCACTGCGCCATCGTGCTGCCCTACCAAATCCAGAGTTCAGTTAATTTATTAGATTTATAGATCACCAAG
Source organism: Scyliorhinus torazame (assembly GCF_047496885.1). Taxonomy (NCBI): domain Eukaryota; kingdom Metazoa; phylum Chordata; class Chondrichthyes; order Carcharhiniformes; family Scyliorhinidae; genus Scyliorhinus; species Scyliorhinus torazame. Next base: position 22,401 of record NW_027308848.1, read on the forward strand.
TTCCTTTGGTGAGATTGCGACCCATGTCGCCCGAGCATTAACCTGGGTCCAGGCGCACTGATACGCCACTCGTTGGTCTAGGTGTATGATTTTTGCTCCGGGTGCTTTAATCGGACCGTTTGGCTCAAATAGCGGACGAGCCCTTTGATGTCATTTCCTATTGGCCAAGTTGCAGGTTTTGTTCATTTTTCTGCAATGTAGACTGCGGGATTTGTTCAGACGTGGCCCGGTGTGACGGGAACAAACTTTCAGAGTGCCAGAATATTTGGTGAGTTGTAGTTGAAACGGAAATTTGCAAAAAGAGAGCATGTCTGAGCAGGAGTTTTTTGGGATAAGGCCAAGTCCTTTGATGCTGTTTCCTATTGGCCAAGTCGCAGTTATTGTTCATTTACTTGTGTTGTATGAGAGGAGTTGGTTCATACAGGGTTTGGTTTCAGAGCCTAAGCACAGTTTGCGGGGAATCTATCAGCGCAACACTCTCACAAGGAAATCGAGGGGCTTCTCACAGTAACTTCATTGCAGTGTTAATGTAAGCCTATTAAGAACATAAGAACTGATGGACTTCCGGTGGGGTGGGCGAGCAGGGCGGCCGCAAAAAAAAGAGCTCCCGCCGGTGGCCGCGATTCGCGGCGATTTCGGGGAAATCCCCGAGACCCCACGCACCCCCCGACTATCGTCGGCCTTTGGGGCCGCCACGAGCAGCCAGCGGGGCCGGTTTAAAAGCCGGCGAAGAACCCCGCGCGGGTGTCGGGCGGCGGGGGCTGAGGCGCCGGGCCCGGCAGGTCGGAGCAGCGGGGGCGGAGCTACGAGGAGGCCGAGGCGGCAGGCCCGAGGCCCGAGCGCCATGTAGGGAGGGTGCTCCACGTCGGATGGCTCCCACCTGGGAAGAAGAAGGTTGAAGCCTAGTCCCAAGTGAATGTAGAGGAGAAAGAAAGAAGATTTATGGAAGTTTGGTAAAAGTTTTTTTTTCAAAAAAGAAGAATGTCAGATTGATGAAGGGCAGGAGGGTGAAGGGGGAGAGAGGTGAAAGGAAAGAAGATAAAAAACAATAAGCCGCTAAAAGATACGAAAAGCAGCGTCAAAGAAAGGAGGAAACGCGGGTTCGCCGCCGAAGGAGAAGACGAGCAAAAGCAAAGGTGTTGACAGGATGGCGGAAGCCGAACTGCAAGGCGGGACCGCACTACTTACGGTGGAGAAGATGACCGAGCTGATAGTGGTGGAGCTGGAAAAACGTTTGGTGAGGCACATGGAGATCCTGAGAAAAGAGATGGTGGTCGTGGTGAGGTCATTGTTGGAGGAGGCAATCGGCCCGATCAGGGTGGAGGTGGCAAAGGTATTGGCCGAGGTGAGAGAGCAGGGCGAGAAGATGAAGGAGGTGGAGGAGGCCGTGACACGACACAGCGACCAGGTCACCTCGATGGGGGACGAGCTGCGGAGGGTGGTGGAGGTTAACAGAGGGCTCCGAGCAAAGCTGGAAGACTTCGAAAACCGCTCAAGGCGGTACAATTTGAGAATTGTGGGCTTGCCCGAAGGGACAGAGGGCCCAAGGCCAACGCAATACTTCGCTAAGAAGTTGGCGGAGCTGATGGGGAGGGTGAGAACCCCACCCTGTATGAGCTAGACCGAGCTCATCAGTCATTATGGCCGAAGCCCAAAGTGAACGAGCCGCCAAGGGCAATAATTATCTGCTTCCATAAGTTTTGCATGAAGGAGAAAGTATTAAGCTGGGCGAAGCAGGAGCGTGAGGTGCTGTGGGATGGTACTGCGGTTCGGATCGACCAGGACTGGATGGTGAGTTGGCAAAAAGACAAGTGGCGTTTGGGCGAGTGAAGGCGTCTTTGTACAAGAAGGGGGTGCGATTTGGTGTGGTGTACCCGGCGAAGTTGAGAGTAACATATAAAGCCAAAGACTTTTATTTTGAGACAGTGGAGGCGGCTGAGGCGTTCGTGAGGGCAGAAGGCTTGGGACAGACGTGAAGAGCGGAACTGGAAGAGAGACTATGGACTGTGTTTGAGCGGCTGGAAAATGTACAAATGTTACAACTTTCTTTTTACTGATTTGTATTGAAATTTACTTCTCTGCATTGTTACAGAGTTCAAATTAATAGCGTTCTGTGTTGCGACGGTTAAATGTTATGTTAGTGAATTGTAGGGGTTGGATTGTTGGGTTTGTTTTGGTGTTTCTTTCTCCGGGACTGGGTTGTAGGGGGCGAGAGGTATTGGCGGGGGGGGGGGGGGGGGGGAGCCACCCGCGCTAGCTAACTAGAGTCAGTTAGTGAACGGGGGTGAGGTGAGAGGAGGACTGCGGACGTTGGAGCCTAGATAGCAGGCTTCAATGGGCCTACGAGGCGAGCAAGAGGGGGTGGAGGGAAGGATGTTGGGGGATGTTTTTGGTGGGGGGGTTCTTGGGAGGGAGGGAAGGGGTTCGATGTTAACAATGGACAGGGGCGGGTCAGGCTTATGGGGCAGGGCCCGGTGGTATGGTGATGGTGGATAAGACAGGTGGGGGGGGGGGGTGAGAGACCCCCAGTAAGGATAATCACATGGAACGTGAGAGGGTTAGGAGGTCCGGTCAAGAGGTCAAGGTGCTTGCACATCTTAAAAGTTTGAAAGCTGATGTAGCAATGCTGCAGGAGACTCACTTGAGGGTGAAGGACCAGGTGAGACTTAAAAAGGGCTGGGTTAGCCAAGTGTTTCACTCTGGATTTGATGGAAGGGCTTGAGGGGTAGCGGTGCTGGTCAGCAAAAGGGTTTGCTTCCAGATGGAGAAGGTGGTGGCAGATCAGGGGGGGTAGATATGTGATTGTGACAGGGGAATTGGAGGGGAGATTAGTGGCACTGTTAAGTGTATACGGTCCCAATTGGGATGATGTGGGATTCACAAGGAAGATGTTTGGGGCTATTCCCGACTTAGACACGCATGAGCTGATTGTGGCGGGGGGGGGGGGGGAGGGGGGACTGGAACCTGGTGCAGGAGCCAAGGTTGGACAGATCACGGCTGCGCTCGCTGGTCCCATCGGGGGGGGGGGGGGGGGCGAAGGCGCTGGCTGGGATAATGGTGGAAATGGGAGGGGTGGACCCTTGGAGGTTCTTGCACCCAAGGGAACGGGAGTATTCGTTTTTCTCCGCGGTCCATAAGGTATACTCGTGGATCGACTTTTTTGTGGTGGGGAAGGCTTTGCTGGCTGGAGTCAAGGGGTCGGAATACTCTGCAATTGCAGTGTCAGATCACGCTCCACATTGGGTGGATATGGTGCTAGAGAAGGGGGCAGCGCAGAGACCGGGTTGGAAATTGGATGTGGGGCTTTTGGGGAACCAAGTATTCTGTGAGAAAATTGAAAAGGTAATTAAGGAATATGTAGGTTTCAATTGTATGGGTGAGGTGTTGAACGCGGTCGCCTGGGAGGCTCTAAAGGCGGTGGTGAGTGGTGAGGTAATTTCGTTTAAGGCCAGGGTGGATAAGGAGGAGAGGTTGGAGCGGCAGAGGTTAATAGATGAGATGTTGGAGGTAGATAGGAGGTATGCAGAGGATGGGGACCCGGCGAAGCTGGAAAAGAGGAAGGAACTACAGGTGAGCTTCGAATGACTGTCCACCAGGAAGGCGGTGCGCCAACTGAGATGAGCAAGGGGTGCAGTTTATGAACATGGAGATATGTTAGCAGGTCAGCTCCGGAGGGAGGCAGCGGCAAGGGAAATTCTTCAGGTGAAGGATAGGGCAGGGAAGTTGGTGGTGGCCCCAGTGCTGATTAACAAGGTTTTTGAGGCGTTTTATGAGAGGTTGTACAAGTCAGAGCCACTCGGAGGAGCCCGTGAGATGCAGGAATTTCTCGATGGGTTGGAGTACCCGAGGCTAGGGGAGGGGGACAGGGCTACATTAGAAGGAACAATAGTGGAGCAGCAGATAAAGGATGCGATTGGGAGGATGCAGTCGGGGAAGGTGGCAGGGCCCGATGGGTTTCCGGTGGAATATTATAAAAAATTTAAGGATAGGTTGGCACCCCTGATGGTGGGGATGTTTGAGGAGGCGATCGGGAAAGGGGTGTTGCCGCAAACCTAGGGGCAGGCATCGATTTCCCTGTTACTAAAAAAAGATAAGTATCCAACGGAGTGTGGGTCGCATCGGCCCATATCACTTCTGAATGTGGATGTAAAAGTGTTGGCGAAGGTACTGGCGGGTAGGCTGGAGGAGTGCCTCCCGAAGGTAATAGGGGAGGATCAGACAGGGTTCGTGAAAGGGAGGCAGCTGTTTTCGAACATTAGGAGGGTTTTGAACGTTGTTCTGGCACCAGCGGAAAGAAAGGAAACAGAGGTAGTTGTGGCATTGGACGCCGAGAAGGCATTTGATCGGGTAGAATGGGGGTACCTGACGGCAGTGCTGGTGCGGTTTGGGATTGGACCAAGGTTTGTGAACTGGGTAAAGCTATTATATAAGGAACCAAAGGCGAGTGTCCGCACAAATAATATCAGTTCGAGATATTTCTCTCTCCACCGTGGGACGAGACAGGGATGTCCTATGTCCCCCCTGCTGTTTGCACTTGCGATTGAGTCATTGGCCATCGCATTGAGAAGTTCGGGAGCATGGAAAGGAATAGTGCGGGGGGGGGGGGGGGGGTGGGGGTGGGGGGGATAGAGCATAGGGTGTCCTTATATGCCGACGACTTGCTGCTGTATGTGTCGGAGCCGAGTGCGTCGATAGGAGGAATATTGGAGCTACTGCGGGTATTTGGGTCTTTCTCGGGGTACAAGTTGAACCTGGACAAGAGTGAGTACTTTGTGTTGTCTCGGCCGGGGGTGGGGGCAGGGGTGGGGGGGGGCTGCCATTCCGTAGAGCAGGGACTCATTTTAGGTATCTGGGGGTGCAGGTTGCCCGGGAGTGGGGGAAGCTTCGCAGGTACAACATCACTAGTTTGGTGGGGAGAGTGAAAGCCGATCTGCCAAGGTGGGACGGCCTTCCTCTGTCACTGGCAGGTCGGGTACAGGCGGCTAAAATGAATGTGTTGCCGCGATTCCTTTTTAATTTTCAATGCCTACCGATTTTCCTGCCAAAGTCTTTTTTCAGGGAGATTGAGGGAAGGATTACCTCATTCATATGGGGAGGGAAGGTGGCCAGAGTGAGAAAGGTGCTGCTACAGAGGGGAAGGCAGGCAGGGGGTTTGGGTCTCCCAAACTTGGTGTACTACTACTGGGCGGCGAATGTGGAGAAAGTGCGGAGCTGGGTCAGAGGGGTTGATTCTCAGTGGGTCAGAATGGAGGAGAGTTTGTGCAGGGGGTCGGGGCTGAAGGCACTTGCAACAGCTCCGCTCCTGATAGCTCCGGGGAAATATTCAGGGAGTCCGGTAATAATAGCTTCATTGAGAATCTGGAGGCAGTTTCGCCAGCACTTCGGGTTGGGTTTAGGGTCAAGGGAAATGCCGATTCGGGGGAACCACAGATTTGAGCCAGGGAGGTGGGATGGAAGTTTTCGGAAATGTGAAGAGAAGGGGATTAAGACGCTAAAAGATTTGTTTCTTCGGGGTCGGTTTGCAGCATTGAGGGAGCTGGAAGCGAAGTATGGGCTGGAGCAGGGAGAAGGGTTTAGGTACATGCAGGTTCGGGATTTTGCCAGGAAGGGGATACAGAGCTTCCCAGAGGAACCGGCCTCCACATTGGTGGAGGAGGTGTTGACGACAAGGGGACTGGAGAAGCGGGCAGTGTCAGCGGTGTACGGAGCTATTCTGGAAGAGGATAAGGCAGCACTGGAAGGGATCAAAGCAAAGTGGGAGGAAGAGTTGGGAGAGAGGTTATAGAGGAGGGGGTCTGGTGTGAGGTGCTCCGGAGAGTGAATGCCTCCACTTCATGTGCGAGGTTGGGGCTGATACAGCTGAAGGTGGTATATAGAGCGCACCTCACGAGGGCGAGGATGAGCCAATTTTTTGAAGGAGCAGAGGATGTGTGTGAGCGTTGCGGGGGAGGGGGGGGGCGCGAATCACGTTCATATGTTGTGGTCCTGTCAAAAGCTAGGGGAGTACTGGAAGGAGGGGAGGGGGACTGTGTAGATTAAGGGTGACTATGGGTAATCCCTGATTCCTTTTTGTCATTTGTTTATGTAAACATGTGGGCTGAGGTTTGGGGGTTGGTGGGCGGATAGGATCGTTATTATGGGGATTGACATATCTTGCTGACTATTGTTTATTGTTGATGGGTGTAAATGTGGGAGAAAATGTGAAGAAGGAGGAGAATTGTTTTTTAAAAGAACATAAGAACTAGAAGCAGGAGTAGGCCATCTGGCCCCTCGAGCCTGCTCCGCCATTCAATGAGATCATGGCTGATCTTCTGTGGACTCAGCTCCACTTTCCGGCCCGAACACCATAACCCTTAATCCCTTTATTCTTCAAAAAGCTATCTATCTTTGTCTTAAATACATTTGATGAAGGAACATCTACTGCTTCACTGGGCAAGGAATTCCATAGATTCACAACCCTTTGGGTGAAGAAGTTCCTCCTAAACTCAGTCCTGAATCTACGTCCCCTTATTTTGAGGCTATGCCCCCTGGTTCTGCTTTCACCTGCCAGTGGGAACAACCTGCCTGCATCTATCCTATCTATTCCCTTCATAATTTTATATGTTTCTATAAGATCCCCCCTCATCCTTCTAAATTCAAACGAGTCCAGTCCCAGTCTACTCAATCTCTCCTCGTAATCCAACCCATTCAGCTCTGGGATTAACCTAGTGAATCTCCTCTGCACACCCTCCAGTGCCAGTACGTCCTTTCTCAAGTAAGGAGACCAAAACTGAACACAATACTCCCAGTGTGGCCTCACTAACACCTTATACAATTGCAGCATAACCTCCCTAGTCTTAAACTCCACCCCTCTAGCAATGAAGGACAAAATTCCATTTGCCTTCTTAATCACCTGTTGCACCTGTAAACCAACTTTTTGCGACTCATGCACTAGCACACCCAGGTCTCTCTGCACAGCAGCATGTTTTAATATTTTATCATTTAAATAATAATCCCTTTTGCTGTTATTCCCACCAAAATGGATAACCTCACATTTGCCAACATTGTATTCCATCTGCGAGACCCTAGCCCATTCACTTAACCTATCCAAATCCCTCTGCAGACTTCCAGTATCCTCTGCACTTTTTGCTTTACCACTTATCTTTGTGTCGTCTGCAAACTTGGATACATTGCCCTTGGTCCCCAATTCCAAATCATCTATGTAAATTGTGAAAAGTTGTGGGCCCAACACTGATCCCTGAGGCACACCACTAGCTACTGATTGCCAACCAGTGAAGCACCCATTAATCCCCACTCTTTGCTTTCTATTAATTAACCAATCCTCTATCCATGCTACTACTTTCCCCTTAATGCCATGCATCTTTATCTCATGCAGCAACCTTTTGTGTGGCACCTTGTCAAAGGCTTTCTGTAAATCCAGATAGACCACATCCATTGGCTCCCCTTTATCTACTGCACTGGTAATGTCCTCAAAAAATCCCACCAAATTAGATAGGCACGACCTGCCCTTTATGAACCCATGCTGCGTCTGCCCAATGGGACAATTTCCATCCAGATGCCTCGCTATTTCTTCCTTGATGATAGAAACCTGCATCTTCCCTACTACCGAAGTTAAGCTCACTGGCCTATAATTACCCGCTTTCTGCCTACCTCCTTTTTTAAACAGTGGTGTCACGTTTGCTAATTTCCAATCCGCCGGGTCCACCCCAGAGTCTAATGAATTTTGGTAAATTATCACTGGTGCATTTGCAATTTCCCTAACCATCACTTTTAGCACTCTGGGATGCATTCCATCAGGGCCAGGAGACTTGTCTACCTTTAGCCCCATTAGCTTGCCCATCACTACCTCCTTGGTGATAACAATCCTCTCAAATTACTCACCTGTCATAGCCCCATTTCCATCAGTCACTGGCATGTTATTTGTGTCTTCCACTGTGAAGACCGACCCAAAGAACCTGTTCAGTTCCTCAGCCATTTTCTCATCTCCCATTATTAAATCTCCCTTCTCATCCTCTAAAGGACCAATTAGGACCTTAAAGGACCTTAGCCACTCTTTTTTGATTTATATATTTGTAGAAACTTTTACTATCTGTTTTTATATTCTGAGCAAGTTTACTCTCATAATCTATCTTACTCTTCTTTATATCTTTTTTAGTAGCTTTCTGTTGCCCCCTAAAGATTTCCCAGTCCTTTAGTCTCCCACTAATCTTTGCTACTTTGTATGCTTTTTCCTTCAATTTGATACTCTCCCTTATTTCCTTAGATATCCACGGTCGATTTTCCCTCTTTCTACCGTCCTTCCTTTTTGTTGGTATAAACCTTTGCTGAGCACTGTGAAAAATCGCTTGGAAGGTTCTCCACTGTTCCTCAACTGTTTCACCTTAAAGTCTTTGATCCCAGTCTACCTTAGCTAGTTCTTCTCTCACCCCATTGTAATCTCCTTTGTTTAAGCACAAAACACTGTTGCTTGATTTTACCTTCTCACCCTCCATCTGTATTTTAAATTCCACCATATTGTGATCGCTCCTTCCAAGAGGATCCCTAACTATGAGATCCTGAATCAATCCTGTCTCATTACACAGGACCAGATCTAGGACCGCCTGTTCCCTCGTAGGTTCCATCGGGGGCATAGCCTCAAAATAAGGGGAAGTAGATTTAGGACTGAGTTTAGGAGGAACTTCTTCACCCAAAGGGTTGTGAATCTATGGAATTCCTTGGCCAGTGAAGCAGTAGAGGCTCCTTCATTAATTGTTTTTAAGATAAAGATAGATAGTTTTTTGAAGAATAAAGGGATTAAGGGTTATGTTGTTCGGGCCGGAAAGTGGAGCTGAGTCCACAAAAGATCAGCCATGATCTCATTGAATGGTGGAGCAGGCCCGAGGGACCAGATGGCCCACTCCTGCTTCTAGTCCTTATGTTCTTATTACATACTGTTCTAGGAAACTATCGCAGATACATTCTATAAACTCCTCCTCAAGGCTGCCTTGACCGACCTGGTTAAACCAATCGACATGTCGATTAAAATCCCCCATTATAACTGCTGTACCATTTCTACATGCATCAGTTATTTATTTGTTTATTGCCTGCCCCACCATAATGTTACTATATGGTGGCCTACAGACTACTCCTAGCAGTGACTTTTTCGCCGTACTATTCCTGATTTCGACCCAAATGGATTAAACCTTATCCTCCATAGCACCGATGTCATCCCTTACTGTTGCCCGGATGTCATCCTTAAATAAGAGAGCTACACCACCTCCCTGACCATCCACTCTGTCCTTCCGCATAGTTTGATACCCTCGGATATTTAACTCCCAGTCATGACCATCCTTTAACCATGTTTCAGTAATGGCCACTAAATCATAGTCATTCACGATGATATGCGTCATCAACTCATTTACCTTACTCCGAATACTACGAGCATTCAGGTGAAGTACACTTATGTTGGCTTTTTTTTTTACCTCCGTTCTGAATCTTAACACCTCGATTAGTAACCTCTCCTAAGTTATATTTCCTCTGAACCTTTCTCCTAATTTTCCTTGTCGTTGAACCCATATCTTCATGTAACAACCTGCCGCGTCGCTTACCATTAATGTTTTCACTTCCCGTTTTATTCCTTTTAGTATTCCTGGTCCTATTCACTGAGCTCCCCTCAGTCACTGTACCTTGTACTGTCGCCCTTTTTGATTTTTGACTTTGGCTTCTCTGCCTAACACTTCCCCCCTTACTGCCTTTTGTTTCTGTCCCTGTTTTACTACCTTCCAACTTCCTGCATCAGTTCCCATCCCCCTGCCACATTAGTTTAAACTCTCCCCAACAGCTCTAGCAAACACCCCCCTTGGACATCGGTTCCAGTCCTGCCCAGGTGCAGACCATCCGGTTTGCACTGGTCCAACCTCCCCCAGAACCGGTTCCAATGCCCCAGGATTTTGAATCCCTCCCTCTTGCACCATCTCTCGAGCCACGCATTCATCCTATCTATCCTGACATTCCTACTCTGACTAGCTCGTGGCACTGGTAGCAATCCTGAGATTACTACCTTTGAGGTCCTACATTTTAGTTTAACTCCTAACTCCCTGAATTCAGCTTGTAGGATCTCGACCCGTTTTTTTTAAACCAATATCGTTGGTGCCTATGTGCACCACGACAGCTAGCTGTTCGCCCCCCCCCCCCCGCCACCCTCCCCCCTCCCAGAACGTCCTGCAGCCGCTCCGAGACATCCTTGACCCTTGCACCAGGGAGACAATCTATTGTGACAATCAAGACTATTATTATCAAGGGCGGCACGGTGGCGCAGTTGTTAGCACTGCTTCCTCACGGCGCCAAGGACCCAGGTTCGATCCCGGTTCTGGGTCACTGTCAGTATGGAGTTTGCACATTCTCCCCGAGTCTGCATGGGTCTCACCCCCACAACCCAGAGATGTGCAGAGTAGGTGGACTGGCCGCGCTAAATTTAACCTTAATTGGAAAAAAAGAATTGAGTACACTAACATTTTTTTTTTTTTAAAGATTATTCTTTTCATTAATTAACCAAGTGTTTAGTTTGTTTTTCGGTCAAATATTTTCCATTTCAATACTATATTATATTACAATATAGTGGCATGTGTGTTGCCGAGATTTTGCAATGCATGTACTTCTCTTATCTGATCTGCTTTGATCCCTGAACACTAGAGACAACTATTCGTCTTTATTTTACGTTTTGGTTTATAGAAGCATCCAATACCCATTGTAGGAACTCCATTCCCTCAATCCCTTTACCAATTTGTTCCATCGAGTTAATAAAAAGCAGTGAAAATCTTCATTGCTATTTCTCTCTATTTTTCTGTATGTTTCTCCCTCCATATGCCTCCCACGTCATGGACGTGGCGAGGGACACAATGAATTCGGAGATAGAGATGTGGGGTGAAGAAGTAGACAATGACGGGGAAGTATGCAAACAAAGTGAGAAGGATATAGAGGGAGAAAGCCCTGATATTGAGTTTGATGTAACGTTAGCACTTCACTAAATGTAATACATTCCCTCCCTCTTCTGGCTCTAATTCGCATTCTGTCTCTCAAGGGCAGCAACAACAAAAATATTGCCATTTGCGCAGCATTTTGCACGACATCAGTAAGCGTTTTAAAGCCAAAGAAGGTTTTGAAGTGTAGAGACGCCCTTCATTTATGAAACATGGCAGCCAAATTGTACAAGTCAAGCTCCCACAAAGAACAAGGTGATAATGGTCAGGTTAGCTATTTTACTGAGATTGGGTGGGAGGGGGAGACGGGTGGAGGCGGGCATATGTCAGAAAACCTGTCATGGAAGTTGCCATTTCCCTCATCAGTCAGAGAGTAATATTTCAGGTGGTTGATTCGTATAACTCCACTGTTCACATGATGGTGGGTTGGGCCCAGTACCATTTGATGCAGGCTATATGAACCAATACGAAGGCCCTTAGCCTATGTTGTAGGTATTTTCTCATTCTGATATTATGCTGCCTTTCATCTGTTCGGCACCTATATGTATCCTTATTCAAGCAGTGACGAAATAAAGTCAATGTTTCAAAAACCACCGAGGATCAGATTGAGTTCTGGAGACAATGTGAATTTAAACTCCAATTATTCGAAATTACACCCTCAACCACCCTTTTCTAGTACATTCAGCACCCAGAGAAAAGACCTCAATATGAATTGGAAAAAACGGGTTCCGAAAAAAATGTCACTGCCTTTGGGAGGTGGAGGCCATATGTTACATTAGATAAAGCCACAAGAATGGTCCGTTGAACCATTCCCTCTTTGCAGTTATCCGACAGCGTGGTGTATTATGTGTGCTGGGGCGCAGAACATTACCAAGCCATAAGAGGGTTAAAAATACTCCTTGTCTTTCCAATATGACGTCCTGACTCCGCTCAATATGAAATCGTTTGAAACCAACCCAGTTATCTGCTGGTTCTGTTAGGACATTGTTGTTCAACCTATTGACTGTCCTCGGTTCCCTTTTATCACCGTCCTGCTGCCTGTTGGAATCTGCAGTCTTCTGGTTAGCTACGACAATACTACTGCTCCATTTGGGATCTCTGTTAAACTACAGGTTTTACATAGAGCTGGAACTCTATGTGGCCCTGATGGACCACGCCAGGACGGCCCCTTTATGTTATATGGTACAGCCTGTGATGACGATTTGATAGACATCGCAGGCAGCCAATCGGTGAATGTTGGTTTCTCGGCCTTCTCCTTCCGTAGCCTTTGATCAGTGAACCCAGTCAGAAACTTGCAGAAGAGGAAGGTTGGTCTCCTGAAGAATTCGATCGTTTGTTTCAGTTCTGTGAAGGAATGCTCAGCTCGATGGTGGCGGACAATCTCCTTGTCGCGCCCTCTCTCTCTTTATTGGCCAGACGATTTTAAGAGGCATTTTAGCTAAATCTGTGGAGACTGTCTTCTTTAAAAGAGCAGAGGCAGCCATCAGAACTGGAAAAAAGAAATCTCTTGAATGTGAAAGTGTCAGCCGTTTTTCCACAGTTCTGTAACATTCTAACTGTGTGTCGCAGGGGCTGGAAAGAGCACACATGTAAGCCTGAACTGAGAACATTCCTTAAAGTAAGGACAGGATTTCTGTGTAGAGTTCAAACAAAGTTGATACGTTTTATAGGGAGACAAAGTGGAGAAAAGCTGTGTTTTCCCCCGGAAGGAAGCTATATTAATTGTACAGGCTGACGGAGCTCCATCTGCTGGTGTAGTGGAGCGCATTGCACGTATATTGCAATATTCCTATGGAATCCCAACCAGCCAAATTGATTCCTTGTTTCATTCTATGGTTTAAAAATACAAATGTAACTAATATGTGAACTATCTGAATAGGCGATTTCCGTTTTACTGATACATGATCCAATAGTTGAATGCCAAATATTGAATGTGACCTCGAGATCTTCAGCCGTCAGATCATGAGTAATGCAATTCCAGCCTTTAATCACATTGCCTTCCTTCCTCACCTCGCACATTCAATGTGTTCCTTCAGCTTATACCATTGTCCAGTTATTCAGCATTTGACTTAATACCTTCTTATATGGTTCGGTGTCAAATGTTGTTGCATCACTCTTTTGTGAAGCGACTGGGGACACCTTTTACATTAAAGGTGCTAGATGAATTCAGGATACCGTTGTAACTCTGTTTAGGACAGGGCTGACATTGAAAAAAATATGAATGACCATTTCGATGTTTTCGATCATGATGATGAACTAGAAAAATGTCATAAATAAGCAACAAAAACAGAAAGAGTAATCTTGACTCGAAATCGCTATTGTTAGCCTCCTTCTCCTTCCACAGATGCTGCCAGACCTGCTGAGATTGTTTATTATTTTCTGTTTGTGTTTCATATTCTCGCATTCACTATAATTTGGTTTTAGGAAAATTTATCAATGTGCGTGCTTGGAATTTGTATAGTAACTTGACAATATTAATTTTCTTCTTCTTCTCGGTTAACCTGGTAGCGATTGTGATCCTCTCACGAGGAAGGTGTGGTCTCTCGAAATGCATCACTCGGCATCTGGTGTCCATGGCAGTGACCCATCTCCTAGTCGTTGTCTCTGCTGTGATATTCAATCTGATTATTGGCATTTATTTTCCTGTTCGTTTTATGTCGTTAACTCCAGCCTGTACTCTGAATACCGTGCTAATCTATGCAGCCGCGGAGAGTTCTGTCTGGTTAACCGTCGTTTTCACATTTGATCGTTGTATAGCCGTTTGTTGCCAGAAACTGCAGATAAGATATTGCACCGAGAAAACAGCGGCTGTGGTGACAGGAACGGTCTGTTGAGCTGTTTCAAAAGCGTTCCCTGGTACTTTATGTTTGAACCACTCTATATAATGTTTTCGCTGGAGCAGAGAGTCTGAGGGGGTGGGGGGGGGGGGGGGCGGGGGGGGGGGGGGGGCAAGATTATGAAGGGTATGGACAAAGTGGATAGGGAACAGCTGTTCCCCTTAGTTGAAGGTTCGGTTACGCGGGGACACAAGTTCAAAGTGAGGGGCGGGAGTTTCAGGGGGTACTTGAGGAACAGCCTTTTTCCCAGAGGGTGGTAGAGGGGGATTGCCTCACATCCTTTAAAAAGCACCTTCATGAGCACTTCGCATGTCTTAACACTCGAGGCTATGGGCCAACTGCTGGCTAATGGGATTTGGATTGGCAGATCAGATGCCTTTAATGAGGCGGTGCGGACTCGATGGGCCTAAGCACCTTTTCTGCACTGTATTTTTCTGTGATTCGGTGAACTCTGCTGTCCAAGGACATGCTCTCCGAGGCCCGAAATATAGGTCGTCTCCCCATTGAACTGCGATCCAACCAATGCAATGCAGTGAAAAACGGCAACAATCTTTCCACTAAAACAGGGCTGGTGAGGTGGATCAGAGCGAGAACAGGCCCATTTAGGGATCCTGTTTGTTGAACTTGTCCAACCCTGCATTCATTCGCTGAAGTATTTGTTGTAATTTCCATGCATTTTACACGGGAAAGGATGTTTACTGGAAGGACAGATCGACTTATGAAAGAGTCAGAATCTGGACCGATGCAAAGAGATCGAGCCAACGGTCCCGGATATGCTTCCGGTTCAGAATCCGAACATTGAAAGTTCCAGACAGTCTCACGCGCCAAAAACGAAGCAAAAGCTCTGCCTGTCAATGAGTCACAGCGATGTTCTCAACAAAATGCATCACTCAACAAGGAAAGATCAGGGACACTGGCTCAATCGTGTTAGTTGATTTCAACACAGCGCTATATTGAAATCAACCTGTATTAGCTGTTGGATCACTTGAATTTACCGTTTTGTTCCTTTTGTCTTTTTTCGTTCCTGTTTATAACGTTGAACAAGCCTACCCCGGGCTTCCCTCTCACTTTCCTGTAGCCTTTCGCCGGTTCACATCTTTTATTTAAACAGAGTGTATTCCTGCGTCAGAGACAATGTATACAAAGTGAGCAGAAGTCACACGATAGTGACTATGATCTTTGAAACAAACCCAATTGTGGCCCCAGTGTCCATTGATCTTCAGAATATTTCCTTAGCGCTGGTATGGTTTCTGTTGCCATGAACAATCCAGGGTTTCCTGATGATAATTTACAGACCAGGATTAGCAGGACACTGGTTGTAGCGGCGCCCTGCGTCTTTTCCTTTCAACCCATGTCCCAGATCGCCACCAACTGGCCTCACAGAGCCAGAGAGACATAGGGAAGAGAGGCGGGAGAATCCGGATGCGCGGCAGCATATGATTCAGGACAGGGTGAATTCCAATGTGATTGATGATCTGTCTGTCATCATCAGTTCTGCAGTTTGTGTTTTCAACCGCTGCTGGGAACAGTTTCATTGGCGGTTAGTTTGATTTCCTCTCGCTTAACCTTGTGGTTGCATCAGCCTAACAACCGCGACAGAAAGGGGCTGCTATCTGCAGTTAAAGATAGTTTTTGTACAGGGCAGAGCCTGTTTCCTATCACTGTGAGTCTGAGAGCGCAGTAATAAACGGCAGCGTCAGCCAGCTGCAGAGCCGAGATGGTTAAACTGGTGGATTTAGTCGATGTCTGCAGCTCGGCAGAGAAACGACTTTTAGCAAAATCTGCTTTATCTTCATTACCATCCGAATCTTTCCACAATATAAACTCAGGTTCGGAGTCTGCATGCTGCCGGTACCAGTATAAGTCGTAATAGCTCTCTGTGGTATCATATCTGCAGGTAAGAGTCAACTCTTGTCCTTCTGTCTTAACATCTGAGGACAGCGGCTGCGTGACAGAATCTCCATGACTCAGATCTGAAAATTAAAACAGGTTCAAATAGGAGAAAAGTTCGGCCCAAGGACTGTTAAAAATCCATTTTAAGCCACATGTGAAAATGAGATAAAATGTGAAATGTGTTTGGTCCACAATTACCTGTTAGAAGCGCTCCGCACACAACCCAGATGCTGAGTAGCCGCATTGTCGCTGTCGGCTCTGTAAAAAAGGAATTTGGATGTTTAAAGCCTTATATCCAAAACCCCGCCCCCAACTATCTGCTGTCCTATCTCCGGCTGCCCTCACCTCACTTCCTGCTGTCCCCAATGGCAGCGTGAAACGGCGGGGTGGTGCTCTGCCTGCCAGTGATGACAGAAATCCAGTGCATTTCAGTGAGTATAAGTCCGCTTTACATCCACCGTCCGCTGGATGGTGAAAATTACACCAGTGTTTATTTTGATTCGTTCGTGGGATGTGGGCGTCGCGGGCTGCACCAGCATGTATTCCCCATCCCTGGGGGGGGCATTTAAGAGTCAACCACATTTCTGAGGGTCTGGAGTCACATTGAGGCCAGATCAGGTAAGGACGGCAGAATTCTTCCCTAAAGGACATTTGAAAATCAGGTGGGTTTGACAATTGACAATAGTTTCATGGTCACCCTAATCTGCCGTGCCGGGGTTCGAACTCGAGTCATCAAAGTATGACTCTGGATCCCTGGATTACTAGTCCGGCGACACGGGCCGGCATGGTGGCATAACGGTTAGCACTGCTGCCTCACAGCGTCAGGGTTCCAGATTCGATTCCCGGCTCGGGTCCCTGTCTGTCTGCATAGATTATCATAGACGTTACAGTGCAGAAGGATGCCATTCGGCCCATCGAGTCTGCACCGGCTCTTGGAAAGAGCACTCTACCCAAAGTCAACAGCGCCGCCCTATCCCCATAACCCAGTAACCCCACTCAACACTAAGGGCAATTTTGGACACTAAGGGCAATTTATCATGGCCAATCCACCTAACCTGCACATCTTTGGACTGTGGGAGGAAACCGGAGCAGCCGGAGGAAACCCACGCACACACGGGGAGGATGTGCAGAATCTGCACAGCCGGAATCGAACCTGGGACCCTGGAGCTGTGAAGCAATTGTGCTGTCCACAAGGCTACCGTGCTGCAGTTTGCACATTCTCCCCGTGTCTGCGTGGGTTTCCTCCGGGTGCTCCGGTTTCCTCCCAAAGTGCAAAGATGTGCAGGGTAGGTGGATTCGTTATGCTAAATTGCCCCCTAAGTGTCCAAAAGGTTAGGTGGAGTTATTGGGTTACAGGAGGGTGGGAGGCTTGGGCTTCAATAGCATGATCTATGCAGTGAATGGTAGAACCCTCAAGAGTATTGAAAGTCAGAGAGATCTAGGTGTACAGGTCCACAGGTCACTGAAAGGGGCAACACAGGTGGAGAAGGTAGTCAAGAAGGCATACGGCATGCTTGCCTTCATTGGCCGGGGCATTGAGTATAAGAATTGGCAAGTCATGTTGCAGCTGTATAGAACCTTAGTTAGGCCACACTTGGAGCATAGTGTTCAATTCTGGTCGCCACACTACCAGAAGGATGTGGAGGCTTTAGAGAGGGTGCAGAAGAGATTTACCAGAATGTTGCCTGGTATGGAGGGCATTAGCTATGAGGAGAGGTTGAATAAACCCGGTTTGTTCTCACTGGAACGACGGGGGTTGAGGGGCGACCTGATAGAGATGTACTGTACAAAATTATGAGGGGCATAGACAGAGTGGATAGTCAGAGGCTTTTCCCCAGGGTAGAGGGGTCAATTACTAGGGGGCATAGGTTTAAGGTGCGAGGGGCAAGGTTTAGAGGAGATGTACGAGGCAGGTTTTCTACACAGCGGGTAGTAGGTGCCTGGAACTCGCTGCCGGAGGAGGTGGTGGAAGCAGGGACGATAGTGACATTTAAGGGGCATCTTCACAAATGCTTCACAAATACATGAATAGGATGGGAATAGAGGGATACGGACCCAGGAAGTGTAGAAGATTGTAGTTTAGCCGGGCAGCATGGTCGGCACGGGCTCGGAGGGCCGAAGGGCCTGTTCCTGTGCTGCACTTTTCTTTGTTCTTTGTTGTTTGTTCTTTCCGAGGGCCGGTGCAGACTCGATGGGCCAAGTGGCCTCTTTCTGCACTGTAAATTCTATGACTCTATGACAATACCACTGCGCCATTTCAATCCCTTTTCTGTTTACTGCACAGTCAAACACAGGATTGTTCCTGAATTTGGTTAATTCGGAAACTCAGTTTCTGACAGTTAGTTTAGTGTTGCCATCAGGGGATGGGCAGCCGTGACGCCTGTGAGCTTTCTCTCATGAATCACTGAGCCAATTGTCTCACCATGATTACATATTTTGTCGGCTTTGCTGACGACCCGCCAGTCGGCCTTGTGACACAACAGCAGCGTCCCCAGAAACTACTTATTCATGTCCACCGCGAGGACCTGTTTGCTCCGGAAGGAAAGCTTACGATGCGGTTCAACGGCTTCATATTTGCTCTGGAATCCTTTGCTAATATTCCCGAAAGAAAAAATTGTGTGTGAGCATATGGCTAAAAGGAATAGATCTTTCACTTTAGAGCAATGGCGCGAACTGTCACTGCACAAGCAACTGGACATTCTTAAAGAATAAACGTTTCCAACTAATGTAAGCAGGATTTCGTTCAGTAGCTCCTTCTGTTTAAAATGGTGTGGAGATGGCAGCGTTGGACTGGGGTGAGCTCAGTAAGAAGTCTTACAACACCAGGTTAAAGTCCAACAGGTTTGTTTGCAACCATGAGCTTCCGGAGCGCAGCTCCATCATCAGGCGAGGGAGATACGTTCCTGATGAAGGAGCTGCGCCCCGAAAACTCGTGATTCCAAATAAACCAGTTGGATTTTAGCCTAGTGCTGTCAGGCTTCTTACTGTTTACATAGATACGTAGAAGATAGGAGCAGAAGGAGGCCTTTTGGCCCTTCGAGCCTGCTCCGCCATTGATCACTATCATGGCTGATCATCCTACTCAGTAGCCCAATCTGGCTTTCTCCCCATAGCCTTTACTCCCATTCTCCCAAGTGCTATATCCAGCCGCCTCTTGAATATATTCAAAGCTTTAGCATCAACTGCTTCTGTGGTAATGAATTCCACAGGTTCGCTACTCTTTGTGTAAAGAAATGTCTCCTTATCTCTGTCCGAAATGGTTTACCCTGAATCCTCAGACTGTGACCCCTGGTTCTGGACACACCCATCAAACGATTAACTTCAATCTGGTTCGTTGTCGTTTATTCACTGAGCCACGGCTCTCGGATTTTGGAAATCTTTATGAGAGAAGGTCGTCAGCGCTTTTCAGAAATTCTGCATTATTCTGTTCAAAACCCAGGAGCAAAGGTCAAAGAGCAGGTTCACAGCGTCTGGGGGACGTGTAAAGAGAGTTCTCATTCATTAGAGTTTATATCAGCCGCCCAGTAAAACTTTTCATGCCACATCCACTCGGAGTAGAAATACACACGGTACCCAAATGGTTAGAGTGAAGTAATTCAGAAAACAGGTCAAAGGGAGTCTTTCAGTCTCATTCTCACATCCTTTCCCACATCAGACACGCCTTCCCTCCCTCTCTCTGTGCTCTGACCAATATCAGGCGCAAAGCCTGCGATATGAGAATGTCTTCGTGATGATTATTGCCTGCATTAGCTTCTCCAAACCATTGAGGTAAGTTGAGTTCAACCATTAAACCTATGTTTATTTCAAAATGGATGAGGTCTTGCTCAACTCGCGACAGGTGCTGCGAACCCCACCAGCGATAGTGTGAGCTGCCGGCCTCTCGCCCTCTCGTGGATATCGGATAGATGTTCTGATGCCGGCGGCCTGAAGAGGAGAGATTCTGTGGCTATTCATTGGCCTGGGCTGACTATTTTGATATTTCGAAAGCTGGACTCTTGCCGGACTGAAATAATATGCCGAGCAGAAAATTTAGTGTTAAATCATTAACCTAAATGTCAGAAGAAAGAAAGTAAAACGATTATGGGTGAAACGTGGGAATTGGCGACTCGATGGAGCAGTGTGGGAAAATAAATTTTAAGTCTCAAGGACAATTAAGGCTGCACATTTGCATTTGTGAAGACCATTTTTAATATATTGCGAATTGAAATCATCAAGTATCATAAATTTGCGAGTAGACGTCACCAGTGATTGTTGCGTTTTGTGTTTATTGCATTTTGAGATAGATTCCTCTGGCTCTCACCCCACAGGTTGAATTATTGCTCCTGTTTGCGAGCGCCCTCTGCTGCGTAGTAACTGGAATTGTCACTGTGTTTGACCTGCTTTCTCTCGATAGCAGCGTGGGGACTCATGGCACGGAAATACACGGCGGTGTCGGTGATCAGGGCTTTGATGACCGTCAGCTCGGTGATTTTGATAGTTTTGCTAAACGTGAAATAGAATCGATCAGTAATATCGGTGTTCCAGGTTTTTCTCCCTCTGCAGAGATTATGCATGTACTCTGGAGGATGATAGCGCTGTTAATACGAACAGAACACTGAACATTCAGAAAAACTTGATTTAAGGTGTAGTTTGGGGTGATATTACTTTCCTTTCCAAGCCTCATTTCAGCAACCCACCGTCCCAATGTGTCTTATTGGCTCGGTTCTGATGCAGAAACAGAGAAAATAGGAACAGGAGGAGGCCATTCGGAACATCGAGCCTGCTCAGCCATTCATTATGAGTCATCCAACTCAAGAGCCTAATCCCACATTCCCCCAAATACTGTCATTCCCCTTCGCCCGAAGTGCTGGATCTAACTGTTCTTGAAAACAGACAATATTTTGGCCTCAACTACTCCCTGTGGTAACGAATTCCACAGGCTGATCACTCACTGGGTGAAGAAATCTCTCCTCATATCTGTCCAAAATGGTCGGCCACGTATCCTCAGACTGTGACCCCTGGTTCTGGACACGCCCACCATCGGGAACATCCCTCCTGCAAATACCCCGTTCAGTCCTGTTGTAAGTTTATAAGTTTATCTGAGGTCTCCCCTTATTTTTCTGAACTCCAGCGAATACAATTATTTTCTGAATCCTCCTATACTAACATAAATGGTAGTAATGATCATTATTTCATCAGCATCATCAGTATATCCATAACAACTAGATGGCAGGAGAAATGGGCTGAATGGATTTTATCTGGGAAGAAAATATTGATTTAAAAGTGAAATAATGATCAGTGAGATCGCCCCACGTGACGGTTACATGGGCAGCTCTGCGGTCCAATCAATCACGATAGCTTCTGACAGAGCAAAACTATCGAGCCCCGTTCCAGTGAACTGCTGATACAACAATGCCAAGCATAGAACTTTAAGGTGTAGTTTGGGGTGATATTACTTTCCTTTCCAAGCCTCATTTCAGCAACCCACCGTCCCAATGTGTCTTATTGGCTCGGTTCTGATGCAGAAACAGAGAAAATAGGAACAGGAGGAGGCCATTCGGAACATCGAGCCTGCTCAGCACCCTGTCCAGTAAGTGCAGGCAAGACAGCAACATCTGCTGTAGTAAGGGCAACAGCAGATAAAATCTCATACAGAGAATCAACGGGTAACGATCTTAAATCAATAATAACCTTCCCACCGAACATTATATACCCCCACCCCCCCACACACACTCTCTGTAACAGAGGCAATACTTACACACCCGTTCCATTTGGAGGAATGCAAAGTCAACAGACGCGTGTCAGGATTAGTGAATTATTCAATATTGAATAAAATCCGTATTACCGACCTCCGAGAAAACTGAGGATTAATCTATGGGCATCTGGGATGGAATAGTTCTGAATTAATGTCCAAAAAACTATTAATGATCTGAAAAGTTTAATTTAAAGATGGAAGAAGAAATGTTTTGACTTCTGGGCAACGGATGGAGACAGTTGGCTCGAAAAATCACAGAGGAAGGCATTAAAGGGGGGGGGCGGTGAATGAAAGCACCATAGAGCGATTGGTAATGTTCACTTTTGCTCGTGTAAATGGCACAGTAATATTACTGCATTTACATAGGAATAAAATGCTGGAAAAATTCGGGAGGTCTGACAGCATCTGTGGAGCTAACGTTTCTGGATGACTCTGTCAACGCTGGAGCGAACTGGAAATTACGTCAGATTAATACTGTTGTGGGGGAGGGGCGTGGAGCGGATGGGGGTGCGAGATAGTGGATCAGTGATAGGTGGAGATTAACAAATATATGGACAGGCGCACAAATGGAATGTATATGCTGGTGATAATGGCTAAGAAGGATACTGTTATTGGCACATTAAGAGGTCAGAATGTGTTAATGGCAGTACAGCGGTAAGCAGTGTGTCAAAGGACTACCAAGGTACAGATGACCCCAGTGGCGGGGAGTGGGGGAGGGGAGACAATGGTCAAGAAAAAACGGATCGATGGAAGATATGAAAATAAATTGATCGAAAAAAATGGAGTGAAGGTGGAGGAGAGAGTTCACAGTCCGAAATTGCTGAACTCAATGGTAAATCCGGAAGGCTGTGAATGATATGACTGGAAGTGGTTAGTCTCTGTTCTTATAGGGGGTTGCGTTTGTTGCTGTTTTACGATGGTCCCTGACTATGACACTCACTGTGCAGGCTGGATTATAACGTCTGATAATCGGTGTGTGAGCACCCTCTGCTGAGCACTAACTGGAATTCTCACTGTGGGGTTTTTGTAAGGGGTCCATGAGATCGGTATCACTGTGGGCTGCAGGGCGCATAAATATACCGCACTGTCAGAGATCAGGGTGTTGGCAATCATTAGCTTGGTAATCTTCGCAGTTTTATCTAAAGTAGCTGAAAAGCGGTCACTGATGTCGCTGTGTCTGAATAGTTTCCCTCCCAGAATATGAAGCAGATAATATGGAGGGTGCCCGGCGCTTTGACTGTACCAGCACACATACGGATCAGAATCGCTTGTTTTCAAAGTGCAGGTTAGTGTGATATTACTTCTTTCTTCAATCGTCATTTTTGCAGCCGGTTGCTCCACTGTGTCTTGGTGGCTCCATTCTGATATCAAAATAGAGGGAAAACAACAACAGTATCAGTCCCATATTCATCTATTGACGCATCATAATCAGCATCACTATTATTTGATCAATAATAACATCAGGGTTAGAACAATGAGGAGGAGACTGAGTGTTACTCGGACTTACTGAAAAATGATATAACGATGAAGATCGGAGTGACACGGTTCCTCATGGTCCTTCTGTAACTGTGCAGAGAGAGAAAACCTCTGTCAGAGGCATAAATACAGTTCCCCGCCCCCCTGCACGGCTGGTTCAACCAATAAACGGAGCAGCCAATAACCCAATCAGGGCAGAGCAGCAAACGGAAGCTGTGGGCGGGATGACGCAGACTCAATGTTGAGTGCAGTGTGCGCAGCTGCACTCAGAACTGACGGAGCGGAATTAGCAACACTTGAGTCTCCAAACGTCTGAGACCATCTTGCAACTGCTCACTGTTCAAATGGCTGCAAATAAATAGACGGTAGAAGAATGAAGGAAGGCAAATATCAGGAAGTCCGAAAATGGCATGAGCTCTTTCGGCCTATCTGACCTGCATCTTATGAGATAATTATCCAATTCGTCTTTCAGCCTAACCCCACCCGCATTTTTTCACATAGCCCGCCAATTCCCCTTTCCTAGATCATTCCCTTTTGAAAGTTACATTTAAATTTTTTCCTGCCAGCCTTTTTAGGCAGTCAATTCTAGATTTGAACACATCTCATTTTAGTCAAGGAATCTACCATCTCTCTGTCTTTTTCCTCTTAATTAGGGATGCGTGGGCTATCATTTTAGTGGAAACAGTTGCGCCAACAGCGATTCCTAAGTAAGTCTTTCCTTTTACTGGTTTGATATAACAAGAACAATCTCAGTTTCTCTGCACCGTTCTCCTTTGTGAAGTCTCCAATTCCTGGTACAATTCTAGCCTATATCCTCCACACCTTCGCCCATGTCTTCAGATTTTCTTTTCCGAAAAACTAGTTTTACCCATGTGAACACTTATTGAATAACATTTTTTGAAGCATAAACATCACGAGAAATAAAGAGTCTGTCTCATCAGCTCCGATTTACATTTCCAGGAGGCAATATTTGACACTTCTAAAAAAAATCTGAATCAATTAACACTAAATCCACCCAATGACCTCATTCAAGTACCGATGGAACAGAATCCGCCAGCAGGGGCAGTCAAACTGAAGCATGCTAATCCTAAAGTCCCGTGTGGCCACGTCAACGCCAATAGAGATGGTAACTTCATAGAATTTACAGTGAAGAAGGAGGCCATTCGGCCCATCGAGTCTGCACCGGCCCTTGGAAAGAGCACCCTACTTAAGCCCCACACGTCCACCCTCTCTCCCGATAAGCTCACCTAACATTTTTGAACACGAAGGGCAATTTAGAATGTTCAATCCGCCTAACCCGCACATCTTTGGACAGTGGGAGGAAACCGCAGCACCCGGGGGAAACCCACGCAGCCGGAGGAAACCCACGCAGACACGGGGAGAACGTGCAGACTCCGCACAGACAGTGACCCAAGCCGGGAATCGAACCTGGGATCCTGGAGCTATGAAGCAACTGTGCTAAGCACTGTGCTGCCCTGAGTTTGGTCACAATGGGTCTGGCCTCCTGCAGTGTGTGGGTGGAACAATGAGCTATAAAGAGGCCGGGTTCCCTTCCTCCTTCTCAATCCCTGACTTATTACATTCCCGTTCACTGAGAGAGATTGAGTCAGACATGTTTCTGATAATACTGACAGCGCTGTTGCATCGTAAGTCCAGGGTTAAGAGTCCAGGGTTAAGATCACCAGGATAATTTAGCAGATTGACGCAAGAGTTTTTGTTTGCATTTTATAGTTGACCAGAACATCGATATTGGCGGCCGGTTTAGTTCAGTTGGCTAGAAAGCTCATTAGTGATGCAAGCGCGGGTTCAATTTCCATAGCGGCTGAGGTTATTAATGAAGAACCTGCCTTCTCAACTGTCCCTTGACGGAGGGGTGGGGATGCTGAGGTTAAATCGCCACCATTCAGCTCTCCCCCTCAAAGGGGAAAGTAACCTACGACAATCTGTGACTATGGCGACTTTATCTAAATATATTATCATAGAATTTACAGCGCAGAAGGAGGCCATTCGGCCCATCGAGTCTGCACCGTCTCTTGGAAAGAGCACCCTACCCAAGGTCAACACCTCCACCCGATCCCCATAACCCAGTAACCCCACCCAACACTAAGGGCAATTTTGGACACTGAGGGCAATTTATCATGGCCAATCCACCTAACCTGCACATCTTTGGACTGTGGGAGGAAACCGGAGCACCCGGAGGAAACCCACGCACACACGGGGAGGATGTGCAGACTCCGCACACACAGTGACCCAAGCCGGAATTGAACCTGGGACCGTGGAGCTGTGAAGCAATTGTGCTAACCACTGTGCTACCGTGCTGCCTGGTAAATGGGAATTTACACACACATACAGATAGACACAACTCTCGATCGATCCTCTTTAACACGATGCTCTTATGCTCATTCACATTCACAGGCGGATTGCGTGTAGTTCCCGTAACTCAATCTCCGGTGTCCTTAACTGTGTTAGAAGAAGGATCGGCGCAGTTAGACTGTGAATATACAGACCAGCTGATATTCACCATGCAATGGTATCTACAAAAACAGACACAAGTTCCAAAATGGATAATTAGCAATGCGGTAACACTGAAAAAAGATGAAATCCCTGGACGATATCTGGCATAGGCCACGAGTCGACAAAGTCTGGGTACCTCAATATAAGCAGCCTCGGTGTGGAGG
The DNA here is from genome assembly GCF_047496885.1 of Scyliorhinus torazame. Taxonomy (NCBI): domain Eukaryota; kingdom Metazoa; phylum Chordata; class Chondrichthyes; order Carcharhiniformes; family Scyliorhinidae; genus Scyliorhinus; species Scyliorhinus torazame. Next base: position 47,977 of record NW_027308848.1, read on the forward strand.
ACGGAGCGGTCTATTACTGCGCAGTGAGGCAGCGCGTCAAATAAAAGACAAGAGCTGGTACAAAAACCTCAGCGAGTACTTACCTCTCGGACAATTAATTGCGATGCCTCGTTGCCCTTGTCCAATTCAAGAGAAATCCGGTCGCCGAATACCTGGGACCAAGCTCTATGTCCGCAGTTACACATTTCAGTAAAAGTCACGGAGCTTACCCCGAATATCTATGTACCAATGGAGGTCGAAATCAGCCAACAGATATGGAATGAGTATAACTGTGCAGTGCGGGCTGTTCTTCCAAACAGGGAGATAAACAGTAGGAAAGACAATGGCAGATAATGAAAGAGAGACATGAAGGCAAACAGAGCGAGACAGAGAGAGAACGGAGAATTTAGATGAATAGACTGTGAGAGGGAAAATGCAGCAATACGGAGAAATCGGAACTAATGAGTGAAGAAAAACAAATGACAGATTTACAGGGAGAGACTGTGATAGAAAGAGTGAGCTAAATAGAACGAAAACGTTCGAGATGTTGGGAGATGAACACGATGAAAGGGAATGGTAGAAATGAGGGAGATAACGAGTGATAATTAGTGGGACAGAATCAAAAAAATGAGGGAGAGGTGAAGGCAGAAAGGGAAAGAGGTGAAGATATGGTGAAGATTTGTTGTTTCACGTCAGAGCTGAAAAAGTCACAAGTGCAGCCGGTCGAGAACAAATACAGAGGCAGGAAGAAACGGACAGTGATTGGCTACAAAGTGAGAGAGATTATGTTGCAAGCGAAAATTTGGGCGGTATTGGGCCAGATTTTGGGGCAGCACGGTAGCCTTGTGGATAGCACAATTGTTTCACAACTCCAGGGTCCCAGGTTCGATTCCGGCTTGGGTCACTGTCTGTCTGGAGTCTCCACATCCTCCCCGTGTGTGCGTGGGTTTCCTCCGGGTGCTCTGGTTTCCTCCCACAGTCCAAAGATGTGCAGGTTAGGTGGATTGGCCGTGATAAATTGCCCTTAGTGGCCAAAATTGCCCTTAGTGTTGGGTGGGGTTACTGGGTTATGGGGATAGGGTGGAGGTGTTGACCTTGGGTAGGGTGCTCTTTCCAAGAGCCGGTGCAGACTCGATGGGCCGAATGGCCTCTTTCTGCACTGTAAATTCTATGAAACAGTGAAGGGAACAGATGCAGGTGGGCTGTGCGCAAATCCAGTAACTTAGTTACTGAGTTACTGGATCTGCACATCCAGTAACTCAGTCGCCGGTGACAATAGCAGTGTCAGAATAGGATTTGGTGAAGTTAGATTGACAATATAAAGATCCCAACATGTACCAAATGCAATGGTTTCAGGAGAATCCAGTACAGCCATCGAGATGGATCATCACCAACATCTTATGCCTGCAACAGTAGTGGACTCACCAACACTAAGGGTATTCAAATGGTCATTGGATAGACATATGGACGATAAGGGAATAGTGTAAATGGGCTTTAGAGTGGTTTCACAGGTCGGCGCAACATCGAGGGCCGAAGGGCCTGTACTGCGCTGTAATGTTCTATGCTCTCTGTTAGTAACGAAGAAAGATGAAGTTTCAGGACGATATCTGGCGGTTGTTGACAAATCTAAACAGAACGGTTACCTCAGTATAAGCGCTCTCGGCGTGGCGGTAAGGGAGGTCAATTACTGCGAAGTGTGGCAGAGAGCTAGAGAAAATCCAAAGTGCCAAAGAGAAGCGTCGGTGAGTATTTACAGCTTCACTGAGGTTCCTTTTCGCGAATGATGTGTTCCTATCCTCATGGAAGCAGTAGAGTCCATTTACCGAACATTTTTCTGTCATGTAGATCAATCGAGGAAGAGTTTAGGCAATGTTGAGAGCTATCATGCCGCGAATTTTATTGTAACTTTAAAAACCGGAATATCTACCTAGCAGCAGAGGGAAGCACTCAAATGATAGGCGAAAATCATGGCCTGCTCTTCAAGCTTAGTCCAAGGGCAAAGACTCTTCATTACCTGTTCCTGTAACGAAATGCAGAATGGATCAATATCTGCTGCGGTACTTAATGGGCGGCACGGTGGTACAGTGGTTGCACTGCTGCCTCACAGCTCCAGAACCTGTGTTCGATTCCCGGCTTGAGTCACTGTCTGTGCGGCGTCTGCACGTTCTCCCCGTGTCTGCGTGGGTTTCCTCCGGGTGCTCCGGTTTCCTCCCACAATTCCCGAAAAGACGCGCGGTTAAGTAATTTGGACATTCTGAATTATCCCTCTGTGTACCCGAACAGGCGCTGAAAAGTAGCGACGTGGGGCTTTTCACAGTAATTTAATTGCAGTGTTAATGTAAGCCTACTTGTGACACTGATAAAGATTATTATTATTACAATGTACGCTTAATATACAATAACCACCGAAAACATGAGAAGTACCATCAGTCTGGCACATGGGAAGCACATGATGCCGGGTTTGACTTTAATAGTGTTGCTAACTTTCCCGTTGGTTAAATTGCTCTGTTTTAATACCTTTGCTCTCGAGTCGCCAGGTATCTTTATGATACCACCACGAAGTTCAAGTCCAAGTAATGATCAAAAACCCAATAATTAAATCAAAGCACATTTATTATACACAGTAATCGCTACTCATGCGCAAAATCTACGTCTAAGCTACTTCTACAACTAACAGGCCTATATTTAACTTCGGACTGGCCCACCCGGTCAGGGGGAATAAATGGCCTTTCGTTCGGGCTCTGAGTCTGCGGGATTCGAAGTTGGTACGGATTGGTAGCTAGGAGCGCCTATCTCGTAGCGAGCGTTGAATGAAGACTTACTTCGTTCGTGGTCACTGCACCGGTCACGGTCAATGGTGGTTCGTGTTGCTGGGTGACCCTGCAGGACAAAGAGGTGAAGAGAGCGATTTGAACTTGGGGCTTAACTCTTATAGTCCCCAGGGACTTCCCGCCTTTCGGGGCGGACCCTGTACCTGGTCCCAAGTGATTGGACTTTGTCCCAATCGTTTGGTTCGATTTCTCCAATACTGGAGCGGTTCCCTGATCAACGGGCGGCCTTGAGGTGCTCGTTCACCTCTTTTGTGTTGACTCCTGCTGGCGCCGGGGAGTCTGGCCTTGATTTGTGTGTGTCAAATGTTACTTATTGTTCCCAGGGATTGCTCATCAGTATGCAGATGGATGCTACATTGTTCTGGTGATGGTCGCTGGTATCGATGTTGTCTGGCCTTTTGCAGAGTTTTAATACACAGCAAACCTGCACCTGCTGGTTTCTGTCTTGTTGGCTGACTTTCCCATCAGCCTTTGCCGTTCGCCATTTTAAATCGGGAGTTGGTCACTTTCGGTGGCGACACTAGAAATCAATTTGGCGATCGAAAATACTTGAAGTTTCCATTGACACGACATGTCTGATGTTGGATTCCCACGCAGATCAGAGACATACTTTGCCCGATTGAGACGAAGGGGTGCTAAGGGGCAATTTAGCATGGCCAATCCAGATTTCCTAGACATCTTTGAACTGTGGGAGGAAGTCGCTTCTCAGACTTTTGGCTAAGGTGAGCGTGAGGTCAGGTGTAATGCCTGCATCTGGTATGTTTCTTTTGTGGGTACCGTGAATTGGATTAAATTTGAATTGGTTTTTGGGGCAGGCAAGGAGCTGCATTAGGAGTTTGCCCCTGTCCACACTCTGAGCTCTGGCTTTGTAACTCTGATAAAGTAATGACAATGAAAAAGAAACTTAAACAGCCGGAGGAAACCCTCACAGACACGGGGAGAAAGTGGAAACTGCACACAGACAGTCACTCACGGCCGGAAGTGAACCCGGGTCCCTGGCGCTGCGAGGCAGCAGTGCTAACCACTGTACCGCCCCTGTGTCAACGCGCAACCCCTGCTTGGAGGGACAATAGAGGCATAGATAATAAAAGCAAGGAGGTCATGTTGGAATTGTACAGAACTGTCGTAAGACCACACCTGGAGTACTGTGAGCAGTTCTGGTCGCCACATTGTATGAAAGATGTGACTGTACTGGAGGGGGTGCAGAGGAGATTCGCCAGGATGTTGCCGGGGATGGAACATTTAAGTTATGAAGAGAGTTTGGATAGGCTTGGATTGTTTTCACTGGAGCAAAACGCTGAGGGGCGACCTGGTCGAGGTGGACGGATTATGAGGGGCAGGGTGGAGAGGGAGCAGCTGTTCCCTTTAATTGAATGGTCAGTTACGAGGAAACAGAAGTTCAAGGTGAGGAGCAGGAGGTTATGGGGGATTTGAGGAAAATCTTATTTACCTAGAGGGTGGTGACGGTCTGGAATAAACTGCCTGGAAGGGAGGTAGAGGCAGTCTGCTTCACATCCTTCAAATAGTACCAGGATGAGCACATGGCACGTCAGAACATTCAAGGCTATGGGCCAAGTGCTGGCAAATAGGGTTAGGTAGGTCGGTCCGGTGTTTTTCGCGTATTGGTGCAGACACGATGGGCCAAAGGGCCTCGTCTGAACTGTGTGGTTCTGTGTAACTGCGATTCCGAGTGCTAGAACATTCCTGTCATTAGGTTAATTCCACGAGTTACAAACTTCCAGGCTTGCCACGTACACATTTATATCCAGATATTGCCTGCCCAATGCTACTGGCCTTGCCTTTCACTGGAGGGTCGCTAGCAATCGGAGGAATGCATTTCTCTGCTGCAATGAAGCAAGATGTGATAATTTTCTGATAACAAGTTCCGCGAACCGGCTGGGGCATAGGGTTCACCACACCATTGAAGGATAACCAACACTCACTCGAGAAAATGCAGGGCCTTTCAATTGCCATATGAGCATACGACGTAGGAGCAGGGAGTCGGTCAATCGGCCACTCGAGTTTCTCCACAATTCAATGAGATCATGACTAAGGTGGCCATGGCCTCAGCTCCACATTCCATGTAACCCAAGGACGCTGGCAAGAGCAATAATCAGTAAGTCCGCAGATTCCGAGAAAATCGTTAATGTGGTTAATAGTGAGGAGGAAAACCTTAGAATAACATAGAACATGGAAAATACAGCACAGAACAGGCCCTTCGGCCCACGATGTTGTGCCGAACCTTTGTCCTAGATTAATCATGGATTATCATTGAATTTACAGGCAGAAGGAGGCCATTCGGCCCTTTGAGTCTGCACCGGCTCTTGGAAAGAGCACCCTACCCAAACTCAACACCTCCACCCAACACTAAGGGCAATTTTGGACATTAAGGGCAATTTATCATTGGCCAATTCACCTAACCTGCACATCTTTCGACTGTGGGAGGAAACCGGAGCACCCGGAGGAAACCCACGCAAACACGGGGAGGACGTGCAAACTCCGCACAGACAGTGACCCAAGCCGGAATCGAACCTGGGACCCTGGAGCTGTGAAGCAATTGTGCTATCCACAATGCTACCGTGCTGCCCTTAAGAACAAATAAATCTACACTATATCATTTTACCGTAATCCATGTACCTATCCAATAGCTGCTTGAAGGTCCCTAATGTTTCCGACTCAACTACTTCCACAGGCAGTGCATTCCATGCCCCCACTACTCTCTGGGTAAAGAACCTACCTCTGATATCCCTCCTATATCTTCCACCTTTCACCTTAAATTTATGTCCCCTTGTAATGGTTTGTTCCACCCGGGGAAAAAGTCTCTCACTGTCTACTCTATCTATTCCCCTGATCATCTTATAAACCTCTATCAAGTCGCCACTCATTCTTTTCCGTTCTAATGAGAAAAGGCCTAGCACCCTCAACCTTTCCTCGTAAGACCTACTCTCCATTCCAGGCAACATCCTGGTAAATCTTCTTTGCACCTTTTCCAAAGCTTCCACATCCTTCCTAAAATGAGGCGACCAGAACTGTACACAGTACTCCAAATGGGGCCTTACCAAAGTTTTGTACAGCTGCATCATCACCTCACGGCTCTTAAATTCAATCCCTCTGTTAATGAACACAAGCACACCATAGGCCTTCTTCACAGCTTTATCCACTTGAGTGCCAACTTTCAAAGATGTATGAACATAGACCCCAAGATCTCTCTGCTCCTCCACATTGCCAAGAACTCTACCGTTAACCCTGTATTCCGCATTCATATTTGTCCTTCCAAAATGGACAACCTCACACTTTTCAGGGTTAAACTCCACCTGCCACTTCTCAGCCCAGCTCTGCATCCTATCTATGTCTCTTTGCAGCCGACAACAGCCCTCCTTACTATCCACAACTCCACCAATCTTCGTATCGTCTGCAAATTTACTGACCCACCCTTCAACTCCCTCATCCAAGTCATTAATGAAAATCACAAACAGCAGAGGACCCAGAACTGATCCCTGCGGTACGCCACTGGTAACTGGGATCCAGGCTGAATATTTGCCATCCACCACCACTCTCTGACTTCTATCGGTTAGCCAGTTCGTTATCCAACGGGCCAAATTTCCCACTATCCCATGCCTCCTTACTTTCTGCATAAGCCTACCATGGTGAACCTTATCAAATGCCTTACTAAAATCCATGTACACTACATCCACTGCTTTACCTTCATCCACATGCTTGGTCACCTCCTCAAATAATTCAATAAGACTTGTAAGGCAAGACCTACCCCTCACAAATCCGTGCTGACTCTCCCATATCAAGCAGTGTCTTTCCAGATGCTCAGAAATCCTATCCTTCAGTACCCTTTCCATTACTTTGCCTACCACCGAAGTAAGACTAACTGGCCTGTAATTCCTAGGGTTATCCCTAGTCCCTTTTTTGAACAGGGGCACGACATTCGCCACTCTCCAATCCCCTAGTACCACCCCTGTTGACAGTGAGGACGAAAAGATCATTGCCAACGGCTCTGCAATATCATCTCTTGCTTCCCATAGAATCCTTGGATATATCCCGTCAGGCCCGGGGGACTTGTCTATCCTCAAGTTTTTTCAAAATGCCCAACACATCTTCCTTCCTAACAAGTATTTCCTCGAGCTTACCAATCTGTTTCACATTGTCCTCTCCAACAATATCGCCCCTCTCATTTGTAAATACAGAAGAAAAGTACTCGTTCCAGACCTCTCCTATCTCTTCAGACTCAATACACAATCTCCCGCTACTGTCCTTGATCGGACCTACCCTCGCTCTAGTCATTCTCATATTTCTCACATCTGTGTAAAAGGCCTTGGGGTTTTCCTTGATCCTACCAAAGATTGTTCATGCCCTCTCTTAGCTCTCCTAATCCCTTTCTTCAGTTCCCTCCTGGCTATCTTGTATCCCTCCAATGCCCTGTCTGAACCTTGTTTCCTCAGCCTTACATAAGCCTCCTTTTTCCTCTTAACAAGACATTCAACTCTCTTGTCAACCATGGTTCCCTCACTCGACCATCTCTTCCCTGCCTGACAGGGACATACATATCAAGGACACGTAGCACCTGTTCCTTGAACAAGTTCCACATTTCACTTGTGTCCTTCCCTGCCAGCCTATGTTCGCAACTTATGCACTTCAATTCTTGTCTGACAACATCGTATTTACCCTTCCACCAATTGTAAACCTTGCCCTGTTGCACGTACCTATCCCTCTCCATTACTAAAGTGAAAGCCACAGAATTGTGGTCACTATCTCCAAAATGCTCCCCCACTAACAAATCTATCACTTGCCCTGGTTCATTACCAAGTACTAAATCCAATATTGCCCCTCCTCTGGTCGGACAATCTACATACTGTGTTAGAAAAGCTTCCTGGACACACTGCACAAACGCCACCCCATCCAAACTAGTTGATCTAAAGAGTTTCCACTCAATATGTGGGACGTTAAAGTCGCCCATGACTACTACCCTATGACTTCTGCACCTTTCCAGAATCTGTTTCCCAATCTGTTCCTCCACATCTCTGCTACTATTAAGGGAGGGAGGGTTTCCGTTATCTGGACCACTGGGAGCTCTTCCGGGGCAGGTGTGACCTATATAAGAAGGACGAGTTGCATCTAAACCGGAGAGGCATAAATATCCTGGCCGCGAGGTTTGCTAGTGTCACACGGGAGGGTTTAAACTAGTATGACAGGGGGGTGGGCACGAGAGCAATAGGTCAGAAGGTGAGAGCATTGAGGGAGAACTAGGGAATAGGGACAGTGGGGCTCTGAGGCAGAGCAGACAGGGAGAGGTTGCTGAACACAGCGGGTCTGGTGGCCTGAAGTGCATATGTTTTAATGCAAGAAGTATTACGGGTAAGGCAGATGAACTTAGAGTTTGGATTAGTACTTGGAACTATGATGTTGTTGCCATTACAGAGACCTGGTTGAGGGAAGGGCAGGATTGGCAGCTAAACGTTCCAGGATATAGATGTTTCAGGCGGGATAGAGGGGGATGTAAAAGGGGAGGCGGAGTTGCACTACTGGTTCGGGAGAATATCACAGCTGCACTGCGGGAGGACACGTCAGAGGGCAGTGAGGCTATATGGGTAGAGATCAGGAATAAGAAGGGTGCAGTCACAGTGTTGGGGGTTTACTACAGGCCTCCCAACAGCCAGCGGGAGATAGAGGAGCAGATAGGTAGACAGATTTTGGAAAAGTGTAAAAACAACAGGGTTGTGGTGATGGGAGACTTCAAGTTCCCCAATATTGACTGGGACTCACTTAGTGCCAGAGGCTTAGACGGGGCGGAGTTTGTAAGGAGCATCCAGGAGGGCTTCTTAAAACAATATGTAGACAGTCCAACTAGGGAATGGGCGGTACTGGACCTGATATTGGGGAATGAGCCCGGCGAGGTGGTAGATGTTTCAGTAGGGGAGCATTTCGGTAACAGTGACCACAATTCAGTAAGTTTTAAAGTACTGGTGGACAAGGATAAGAGTGGTTCTAGGATGAATGTGCTAAATTGGGGGAAGGCTAATTATAACAATATTAGGTGGGAACTGAAGAACATAGATTGGGGGCGGATGTTTGAGGGCAAATCAACATCTGACATGTGGGAGGCTTTCAAGTGGCAGTTGAAAGGAATTCAGGACCAGCATGTTCTTGTGAGGAAGAAGGATAAATACGGCAATTTTCGGGAACCTTGGATAACGAGAGATATTGTAGACCTCGCCAAAAAGAAAAAGAAGGCATTTGTCAGGGCTAAAAGGCTGGGAACAGCCGAAGGCTACGTGGAATATAAGGAAAGTAGGAAGGAACTTAAGCAAGGAGTCAGGAGGGCTAGAAGGGGTCACGAAAAGTCATTGGCAAATAGGGTTAAGGAAAATCCCAAGGCTTTTTACACGGACATAAAAAGTAAGAGGGTAGCCAGGGAAAGGGTTGGCCCACTGAAGGATTGGCAAGGGAATCTATGTGTGGAGCCAGAGGAAACGGGCGAGGAACTAAATGAATGCTTTGCATCAGTATTCACCAAAGAGAAGAAATTGGTAGATGTTGAGTCTGGAGAAGGGTGTGTAGATAGCCTGGGTCACATTGAGATCCAAAAAGACGAGGTGTTGGGTGTCTTAAAAAATATTAAGGTAGATAAGTCCCCAGGGCCTGATGGGATCTATCCCAGAATACTGAGGGAGGCTGGAGAGGAAATTGCTGAGGCCTTGGCAGAAATCTTTGGATCCTCACTGTCTTCAGGGGATGACCCGGAGGACTGGAGAATAGCCAATGTTGTTCCTCTGTTTAAGAAGGGTAGCAAGGATAATCCAGGGAACTACAGGCCGGTGAGCCTTACTTCAGTGGCAGGGAAATTACTGGAGAGAATTCTTCGAGACAGGATCTACTCCCATTTGGAAGCAAGTGGACGTATTAGTGAGAGGCAGCATGGTTTTGTGAAGGGGAGGTCGTGTCTCACTAACTTGATAGAGTTTTTCGAGGAGGTCACTAAGATGATTGATGCAGGTAGGGCAGTGGATGTTGTCTATATGGACTTCAGTAAGGCCTTTGACAAGGTCCCTCATGGTAGACTAGTACAAAAGGTGAAGTCACACGGGATCAGGGGTGAGCTGGCAAGGTGGATACAGAACTGGCTACGTCATAGAAGGCAGAGAGTGGCAATGGAAGGATGCTTTTCTAATTGGAGGGCTGTGACCAGTGGTGTTCCACAGGGATCAGTGCTGGGACCTCTGCTCTTTGTAGTATATATAAACGATTTGGAGGAAAATGTAACTGGTCTGATTAGTAAGTTTGCAAACGACACAAAGGTTGATGGAATTGCGGATAGCAATGAGGACTGTCAGAGGATACAGCAGGATTTAGATTGTTTGGAGACTTGGGCGGAGAGATGGCAGATGGAGTTTAATCCGGACAAATGTGAGGTAATGCATTTTGGAAGGTCTAATGCAGGTAGGGAATATACAGTGAATGGTAGAACCCTCAAGAGTATTGAAAGTCAAAGAGATCTAGGAGTACAGGTCCACAGGTCATTGAAAGGGGCAACACAGGTGGAGAAGATAGTCAAGAAGGCATACGGCATGCTTGCCTTCATTGGCCGGGGCATTGAGTATAAGAATTGACAAGTCATGTTGCAGCTGTATAGAACCTTAGTTAGGCCACACTTGGAGTATAGTGTTCAATTCTGGTCGCCACACTACCAGAAGGATGTGGAGGCTTTAGAGAGGGTGCAGAAGAGATTGACCAGAATGTTGCCTGGTATGGAGGGCATTAGCTATGAGGAGCGGTTGAATAAACTCGGTTTGTTCTCACTGGAACGAACGAGGTTGAGGGGAGACCTGATAGAAGTCTACAAAATTATGAGGGGCATAGACAAAGTGGATAGTCAGAGGCTTTTCCCCGAGGTAGAGGGGTCAATTACTAGGGGGCATAGGTTTAAGGTGAGAGGGGCAAGGTTTCGAGTAGATGCACGAGGCAAGTTTTTTGCGCAGAGGGTAGTGGGTGCCTGGAACTCGCTACCGGAGGAGGTGGTGGAAGCAGGGACGATAGTGACATTTAAGGGGCATCTTGACAAATACATGAATAGGATGGGAATAGAGGGATACGGACCCAGGAAGTGTAGACGATTGTAGTTTAGCCGGGCAGCATGGTCGGCGCGGGCTTGGAGGGCCGAAGGGCCTGTTCCTGTGCTGTCCATTTCTTTGTTCTTTGTTCTTTGCATTGGGGGGCCTATAGAAAACTCCTAACAAGGTGACTGCTCCTTTCCTATTTCTGACTTCAACCCATACTACCTCAATAGGGTGATACTCCTCGAACTACCTTTCTGCAGCTGTTATACTATCTCTAATTAATAATGCCCCCCCCCACCTCTTTTACCACCCTCCCTAATCTTATTGAAACATCTATAACCAGGGACCTCCAACAACCATTTTTGCCCCTCTTCTATCCAAGTTTCCGTGATGGCCACCACATCGTAGTCCCAAGTACCGATCCATGCCTTAAGTTCACCCACCTTATTCCTGATCCTTCTTGCTTTGAAGTATACACACTTCAACCCATCTCCGTGCCTGCAAGTACTCTCCTTTGTCAGTGTTCCCTTCCCCACTGCCTCATTACACGCTTTGGCGTCCTGAATATCGGCTACCTTATTTGCTGGACTACAAATCCGATTCCCATTCCGCTGCCAAATTAGTTTAAACCCTCCCGAAGAGTACTAGAAAACCTCCCTCCCAGGATATTGGTGCCCCTCTGGTTCAGATGCAACCCGTCCTGCTTGTACAGGTCCCACCTTCCCCAGAATGCGCACCAATTATCCAAATACCCGAAGCCCTCCCTCCTACACCATTCCTGCAGCCACGTGTTCAGCTGCACTCTCTCCCTATTCCTCGCCTCGCTATCACGTGGCACCGGCAACAAACCAGAGATGACAACTCTGACTTTCCTGGCTTTTAACTTCCAGCCTAACTTCCTAAACTTGTTTATTACCTATACACCCCTTTTCCTACCTATGTCGTTGGTACCAATGTGCACCACGACTTCTGGCTGCTCCCCCTCCCCCTTAAGGATCCTGAAAACACGGTAGTGGCAAATGGATTCTGAAGTGCGAGGTGATACATTTTGGCAGGACTAAAAAGGCAAGGGAATATACAATGAACGGTAGGACGCTAGGAATTACAGTAACCAGAGGGACCCCGGGTGCATATCCATAGACCCCTAAAGGTAGAGGACAAGTGGTTAAGAAGGTTTATGAAATATTTGAGTTTATTTTCCATTGAATATAAGAGCAGGGAGGCTATGGTGGAGCTGTTAGGCCACAGCTGGAGTATTGTGTGCAGTTCTGGTCACTACACTGTAGCAAGGATTTGATTGCAGTAGAGAGGGTGTAGTGGAGAGTCACCAGCATGATGCCGGGGATGGGGTGTTTCAGCTATGAAGAGAGGCTGGTTAGGTTGGGGTTGTTTTCCTTGGACCAGAGAAGGCTGAAGGGGAACCTGATTGAGGTTTATTAAATCCACCTAATCCACCTGTTCTGCATGTTTTTATCCGCAGCATATTTTTGGATTGAGGGAAGAAACCAAATCAGACACGGGGAGATCGTGCAAACGCCACAAACGTGCCCAAGGCCAGGATTGAATCTGGGTCCCTGGCGCTGTGAAGTAGCAGTGCTAGCTACTGTGCCACCCCAAATATCCAAACTCTTTGACCACGTTTTTGGCCATACGACCTAAATGTTCCTCTGAAACTCCATGGGGCATGTAATGATTTGAAAAGCTCGACATGTACATAAATTGCTGCATTTGTTGTCGTTCAGTGAGACCTGATAGTTTACTGAGTGAGCGAGTCTGTACACCAGCATATGAACAAGAAGCAGGAGTTAAGGAATCACAGATCGATTCGTCAATCTTATATCTGTTATGAAGCGAGCTGCAATTGTCAACTAGAATAACTGTGCAAGTGAATCTCACCTCTTGCTGTTTTTGAGTTGTTTTCTTACAAATTTTGTAACTGTCACTATGGAAACTGAACTACCCATGAGGACGCGCCCCCTGCTGAGCAGCAGCTGGAACTGCCAGTGTGGGGTTTTTGTACAGGGCCCAGCATATCTCTGTAATAATGTGGGCGCCATGCACATAAATACACGGCGCTGTCGGAGATCATTGTGTTACTGATCGTTAGCTCGGTAGTCTTGTTTTTTTTAATCAACCGTGGAAGAAAACAGATCATTGAGGTCGTTGTTCCTTTGCACATTCTGTGCAATAAGACGGAGCATGAATATTGGAGCTTGCTCGGGCTGCTGACTGTACCAGTACACATACGGGCTGGAATCGCTTGTTTTCAAGGTGCAGGTTAATGTGACTTCAGTTTTCTCTTTAACCATTATTTCAGGTTCCTTTTGTTCCGCGGTATCCTGCTGGCTCCATTCTAACAGAAGTGACAGCGAGAATGACAATCAGAGCCAGCCTCATATTAAGCAATAAAAGAATTTGTAAAATAATCTCTGTCATTTTACCAACAATAGCATCTGGGTTACAGCAGTCAGGAGGAGAATGGAGTGTTACTGGGAAGGAAATGCTTACTGAGAAGTGAGATAACGATGATGAGCGAAGCGAGACGGTTCATGATCCTCCTTGAATTTGTAATTCGACAATGAGAGCAGTCCTCTGTCAGAGACAGAAATACAGATGAGAGGAATGAACCACCAGCAGCAATCTCTCCAGTAACACAATTGGGTCAGAATGAGAGCAGCAACCGGAAGCTGTGGGCGGGGTTTCCACACTCTCAATATTGAGTGAAGTGTGCGGTGACTCTCAGCTGCACTCGGAACTGATGGAGCGGAAATAGTGACGGTTGAATCTTCACTACGCCGTGACCATCCTGCACCTGCTCGCTGTGCAAGGCACTGAGAAGAAATATATCGGGAAGGACATGAACGGACCAGAATCTAGAATCTTCGAGTCAGGGATGAGGCCACACGATCTCACCTGAGGAAGGAGCAGCGCTCCGAAAGCCAGTGACATCGGGATATGGTGTACGGGCCGGAGAGTGGAGCTGAGTCCACAAAGATCAGCCATGTTCTCATTAAATGGCGGAGAAGGCTCGAGGGGCCAGATGGCCTACTCCTGTTCCTAATTCTTATGTTCTTGTGAAAGAAACCTGTTGGACTTTAACCAGAACAGGTAAGACTTCTTACTATATTGCCCAAGACACTCCGAAAGTGTTCCTTATTCGTCTTTCAAAAACTGTATTTTCTCTATACCCCGGTAATTCCCTTTACATTTCCTTCTTAAAGTTATTGTTGAATCTTCTTCCTTTATTTAGACACGTCTTCTATAGTTGAGCAAATCGCAGTGTCCCTCTCCATGCGGTCAACTGTGAGTCTTGAGGGAGCAGCGGGAAACGTGTGACCATGTCGCCCTCTGGTGGATATGACCAAAACCTGACACCGTTCGGACACTTGATGAAAACAGAAAATCAGAATATCAATTCTAGAGTAATGAACGCAGAAGGGGGAAATATACACAAAGCCTGCAGCTTGTCGACAAAGATCATCGTCACCAGTTGAACAGAGGGGAATATAAGTTAATATTTGAGTATGCTTGGTGTGGTTTGTTGTTGTTCATTGTGCAGCTCAGAACGGGAAATATCTACAGGCAGCAGCTGGGAATTTTCATTCTTAAATTCAATTGATTATTGTCTTATGTCCTGGTGTTGCACAAGCCTGGTCATTCACCAACAGCATTTCTTAATAGACGCTGCACAAACGCACACTGCTAACTGTGCTGGTATATTTTGCAATTAAGAATGGGTATAATTTATATTCAGATGACAGCCATCTAGGTAAGAGACTTAGCACACTGGGCTAAGCCGCTGCCATGTAATGTAGAACAAGGCAGCAGCGCGAATTCAATTCCCGTACCGGCCTCCCCGAACAACCGCCGGAATGTGGTGACTCGGGGCTTTTCACAGTAACTTCGTTGAAGCCGACTTGTGACAAAAAGCTATTATTAAATGTAAGAGGTATAACGGCAAGGTGGGACGCTGGTGGGAGACCTTCGACCATCTCGGATTACAACATCGTTGAAGTGTTGTTACGCGCATGAACGTTTTGACAGTTTTTGTACAGGTTCAGCGGGTTCTGTGTGGCTGTGGGTCTCAGTGCGCAGTAATACACCGCGGAGTCACTCAGTTGTGCCTTCGAGACTTTCAGCGGGACGGTCCGACCAGATTCATCGATCTTCGCTGAAAAGCGGTCCCCAGGAATGCCCTCCGTTTTCTCGCTGTATCTGTTCCTCTGCAACAAGTACTCCAAGGAGCCGCTGGGATACTGATGGTACCAGAACAGGTAAGGAACGTCGCTGCTTGTAGATGTGAAATTACAGGACAATTCAATGTCACCTCCTTCATGTACTGAGGTTTCAGCTGGTGTCTGTGAAACCGAATCTCCTCGACAATACGCTGTAAGAGCCCAAAGCGATATTAAATTAAACAACATCGCTCCACTATCTATCCCCATTATCAGTCGATCACTCCCAACACTTACCTGGGAATTAAATCAGAAGTGTTAAGCAGAAAGACATTCTCCACAAAATGTGACTCAAGGAGGAGGGATTTTGTTGAGAACAAAAAGCCCGTTGAACAACTTTCAGCACTTTCCAGCGGGGTAAGAATAGGGGCAGTGGGGGGGGAATGCGAATTTCCAGAAGTTTTCAGCGTTAAGTTCAGATCGGTCTGAATGGTTGTTCCTGCACTTAGAATCAAGGTGTGGATATTTCTGTGTTCTTTGTGCTGTACGCTTAAATACAAATTATGAGATAGATGTGAAACGCATAGTTACGTAACATTCGAACTTACCAGTTAAGACAGCAGCAGCTGTGAAGATAAAGGAAAAAGTAACAGTGAACATGTTCACACAGAGATGATGGCGGGTTTGAAGAGGCTTCTTCCACCTGAAATAGTTTTCACTCAAGAACTGGGTAGAGGTTGACTCATATCCAGCCTCTTTGCGGATTGGCTGGTTCTTGGCAGAGATAGCAGGGAATAACCAATCAACCCATTAGTCTTCAAATCATCCAATCAACTCGCAGTTTCTTTGTTCTCCGATTCATGACGGCAGAGCTGGGCGGGGCAAACAGAGTGAAATTGAACCTGAAATTCTCACCGAGTGTAAATTGTTCCTTTCGAAATTGGGTATTCTTGGATCCGTCCTATTGAGTAGAAGGCGATGAACTTCCACAGGAGGGCGTGTTTGTTAAATAATTCTAAACGTGTTCTCCCACATCGAGGAACAGTTTGTGCAGAAAACCCACGGTTCGCCCGTGCAGATCTCCAGTCTGTGAGATATTTAATGTGGCATCAGTGCCGGAAATTGACATTAATATCTCTGCTGTATCCCTCTGCTGTTGTATATTTGTCACGGATTGTATGTTGTGAATATCAATCTTCGCACCGACCGTGTTCCTCTGACCAGACGACACTCAAATAGTTGCAGTTCAGAACGTATTTATTCAAGTTATAGAAGGGGAGATAAGCTCCCACAAGGTGATTTATCGGCTCCCCGATTATGGAGAATACAGTTTTCATATATTTCAGGTAATTAACATACATTAACAAAAATGATACCGTAGCACAATGGATAGCACTGCAGCCTCACAGCACCAGGGACCCGGGTTCAATTCCGGACTTGGGTGACTGCCTTGTGAAGCTTCCATATTCTGTGTGGGCTTCCTTCCGGTGCTCCGGGTTCCTCCCATTGATGTGCAGGTTAGGTGCGGTCACAGGGCGGGCGATTGGGCTTAGGTAAGGTGGTCTTTCTGAGTATCCCTGCAGACTCGATAGGCCGAATGGCCTCTTTCTGCATTGTGGGGATTCTGTGACACAAACAGCGGACGACATCCTTCCCTTGTTTTCACAATTCAGCAATTCAGAGCAAAGCTCTTTGATTTCTGATTAATGATAATAATGTAGAGGGAGGGTAGAAGGCGCAATTGTTCTCCTCACAGCATGAACGAGGACTTCAGTGAATGTTGGATACTGAACAGGTGGGATATGGGAAACTTAATGTCTCTGTTTTGTCAGCTCCCGACATTCCCTTAAAATAATCTGCTGAGCGGCGGCACAAAGCAGAAAGATGCTGGATTGAATTAACACAAACAGGTATTCAGCAAAACCGATCTACACATTGTGATTTCCCACATGATATCAGCTCACCGTCAATGGGGGGATGTGAGAGTGCCTTGCCGGTTTTTGCATGGACTGACAGTGGCTCTGTAACAGTGTGTGTCTCAGAGCACAGTGATACACAGCAGAGTCAGAGACATGGACCCCGGTGATACTTAAAGGAACTGTTTTCTGTTCCTGGTCCAAACGAGCAGAAAACCGATCGGGGAAATATGGCGACTTATCTCCCCCTTTCTTGCCGTATTTGTTCAGTAAATATCGCGGAGATTGCCCGGGGTACTGGATGTACCAGAAGAGGTAGGGATAGGTATCGGTTGTGGAGTAATTGCAGTTCAATATTATTGTGTCGCCCTCCTGAACCGTCACATCAGGCGGATCCTGGGAAACTGTATCCTTTCCCTTTATTCCTGAAATAAAGAACAGACTGTGTTAAACATTTGGGAGTAAACCTGATCAATGCACACAGGTGTATTGAACAGTCGACTCACCGGGTAACAGAACCATCATTATCAGTAAAGAATATACGCAGCACATGGTATGCGCTGTGCAGTCCGATAAGCAGAACAGAATGGTTCAAACTGCGGAACCTTTCATTCCCATATTTGAAAGTAAAAACAGACCACGTATGACTGCCCTTATTCAGACACTGAGG
The DNA here is from genome assembly GCF_047496885.1 of Scyliorhinus torazame. Taxonomy (NCBI): domain Eukaryota; kingdom Metazoa; phylum Chordata; class Chondrichthyes; order Carcharhiniformes; family Scyliorhinidae; genus Scyliorhinus; species Scyliorhinus torazame. Next base: position 65,611 of record NW_027308848.1, read on the forward strand.
GTGCTGCTCACGACGGGGATTGGCTGATTTTTAAAAACAGATACGAACTGTCAACCAATCAGTACCACTGGTGTGA
>NW_027308849.1:0-65683 GCF_047496885.1 Scyliorhinus torazame
ATCCACATCCAAGAACAAATAATTTAAAAAGATCTCTGGATAGGTTTGAGATGGAGACAGTGATGTGCAGGATTACGAATCTGGCCATGATACATGGGGCGAAATATTGCCAGCTGTGTAGATACACCTTCAGAATCAGGGGCGAAATTCTCCGTTATCGGCGGAAACTCCGCTGATCGGCGCAAAAAACGGCGCAAATCCCACTTGCGTCACGTCATAAAAATGGGCCGATAGTCTGCGGCCCGAAATGGGCTAGCAGCGACGTAACGGGATCCGCGCTTGCGCAGTGGTTCACGCCGTGCAGCGTCATACGCGCTGCACGGCGTGACAGCTCATAAGGCCGCGCAGCTCCCCCCCACCCGACCGGAACAGCCGGCCCGCAACACCCGACTTGATGGCTGGCCGTCGCTCAGCCCCGAGGTTCGAGTCACGCGATGTGGAGGCGCTCCTGGATGCGGTGGAGCAGAGGAGGGACGCCCTGTATCCCGGGCACGGCCGCAGAGTTGCCCCACGCCACAGCCGGCGTCTGTGGAGGGAGGTGGCAGAGGCCGTCACCGCTGTGGCCCTAACACCACGGACAGGCACCCAGTGCCACAAGAAGGTGAACGACCTCATCAGAGCAGGCAGGTATCCCCCTCCCCCGTATCCCCCATATTCCCCCCTCCCCCATATCCCCCCTCCCCCATATCCCCCATATCCCCCCTCCCCCATATCCCCCATATCCCCCCTCCCCCATATCCCCCCTCCCCCATATCCCCCCTCCCCCATATCCCCATATTCCCCCCTCCCCCATATCCCCCCTCCCCCATATCCCCCATATCCCCCCTCCCCCATATTCCCCATATCCCCCCCTCCCCCATATCCCCCCTCCCACATATCCCCCCTCCCCATATCCCCCATATCCCCCCCTCCCCCATATCCCCCATATCCCCCCTCCCCATATCCCCCCTCCACCATATCCCCCATATCCCCCCTCCCCCATATCCCCCATATTCCCCCCTCCCCCATATCCCCCCTCCCCCATATCCCCCATATCCCCCCTCCCCCATATCCCCCATATTCCCCCCTCCCCCATATCCCCTATATCCCCATATCCCCCCTCCCCCATATCCCCCCTCCCCCATATCCCCCATATCCCCCCTCCCCCATATCCCCCATATTCCCCCCTCCCCCATATCCCCCTCCCCCATATCCCCCCTCCCCCATATCCCCCCTCCCCCATATCCCCCATATTCCCCCCTCCCCCATATCCCCCCTCCCCCATATCCCCCATATCCCCCCTCCCCCATATCCCCATATTCCCCCCTCCCCCATATCCCCCCTCCCCATATCCCCTATATTCCCCATATCCCCCCTCCCCCATATCCCCCCTCCCCCATATCCCCCATATCCCCCCTCCCCCATATCCCCCCTCCCCCATATCCCCCATATCCCCCCTCCCCCATATCCCCCCCTCCCCCATATCCCCCCCATATCCCCCCTCCCCCATATCCCCCATATTCCCCCCTCCCCCATATCCCCCATATCCCCCCTCCCCCATATTCCCCATATCCCCCCCTCCCCCATATCCCCCCCTCCCCCATATCCCCCCTCCCACATATCCCCCCTCCCCCATATCCCCCATATCCCCCCCTCCCCCATATCCCCCCTCCACCATATCCCCCCTCCACCATATCCCCCACATTCCCCCATATCCCCCATATCCCCCATATCCCCCCTCCCCATATCCCCCATATTCCCCCCTCCCCCATATCCCCCATATTCCCCCCTCCCCCATATCCCCCATATTCCCCCCTCCCCCATATCCCCCCTCCCCCATATCCCCCCTCCCCCATATCCCCCATATTCCCCCTCCCCCATATCCCCCCTCCCCCATATCCCCCCTCCCCATATCCCTCCTCCCCATATCCCGCCTCCCCCATATCCCCCATATTCGCCCCTCCCCCATATACCCCCTCCCCCATATCCCCCATATCCCACCTCCCCCATATTCCCCATATCCCCCCCTCCCCCATATCCCCCCTCCCACATATCCCCCCTCCCCCATATCCCCCATATCCCCCCTCCCCCATATCCCCCCTCCCCCATATCCCCCACATTCCCCCCTCCCCCATATCCCCCATATCCCCCTCCCATATCCCCCATATTCCCCCCTCCCCATATCCCCCCTCCCCCATATCCCCCATATCCCCCTCCCCCATATCCCCCATATTCCCCCCTCCCCATATCCCCCCTCCCCCATATCCCCCATATTCCCCATATCCCCCTCCCCATATCCCCCCCTCCCCCATATCCCCCCTCCCCCATATCCCCCATATCCCCCCTCCCCCATATCCCCCCTCCCCCATATTCCCCATATCCCCCCCTCCCCCATATCCCCCCTCCCACATATCCCCCCTCCCCCATATCTCCCCCTCCCCCATATCCCCCATATCCCCCCTCCCACATATCCCCCCTCCCCCATATCCCCCCTCCCCCATATCCCCCATATCCCCCCTCCCCATATCCCCCCTCCCCCATATCCCCCATATCCCCAAGTGAATCCAGCCCTAACCTTAACCTCTGCAATGCACGCGCAACCGATGGCGTGCATTCATATACCTGCCTAACACTGTTGCCTTTTACCCCTGCCACCACCCCACCCCCCCCCAGGAGAAGCGCGCACACAACAATAGGGAGCATGTGAGGACTGGAGGAGGGCCGCTGATGAGAGGCCACTGACCGTACACGAGGAAAGGGCCCTGGAACTGGCTGGCGGACCTGAGGACCGGGAGGTTGCTGATGCAGAGGTCGGGGCCCCACGAGCAAGTGAGCCACCAACAGCCCGTCCCCATATCCCCCCTCCCCTATATCCCCCTCTCCCGTATCACCTGATCACTGCCTGATGTCTAACCATGCATGCTTCATTGTGTATCGCAGGACCAAACGTCCAGGCACCCATCCCCGCAGATGCAGACCGCCCGCAGGATGCCCCTCGGAGACCACGGGAGACGGAGAGACGCGCACCCTCCAGCATGCGACGCCCGCAGGATGCCCCTTGGAGACCACGGGAGACGGAGAGACCCGAACCCTCCAGCATGCGACGCCCGCAGGATGCCCCTCGGAGACCACGGGAGACGGAGAGACCCGAACCCTCCAGCATGCGACGCCCGCAGGATGCCCCTCGGAGACCACGGGAGACGGAGAGACCCGAACCCTCCAACATGCGACGCCCGCAGGATGCCCCTCGGAGACCACGGGAGACGGAGAGACCCGAACCCTCCAGCATGCGACGCCCGCAGGATGCCCCTCGGAGACCACGGGAGACGGAGAGACCCGAACCCTCCAGCATGCGACGCCCGCAGGATGCCCCTCGGAGACCACGGGAGACGGAGAGACCCGAACCCTCCAGCATGCGACGCCCGCAGGATGCCCCTCGGAGACCACGGGAGACGGAGAGACCTGGAGCAACAGGGAGACGACACCCCCGTCACGTGCGGGAGCGACCACCCAGCGATGAGGGGGACAGCCACAGGCCCCCGTCACATCCGAGCCAGGACACCACTACCCAGGACACCACTATCCAGGACACCACTATCCGGGACACCACTACCCGGGACACCACTACCCGGGACACCACTATCCGGGACACCACTATCCGGGACACCCCTACCCGGGACACCCCTACCCGGGACACCCCTACCCGGGACACCCCTACCCGGGACACCACTACCCGGGACACCACTACCCGGGACACCACTACCGGGACACCACTACCCGGGACAGCACTACCCGGGACAGCACTACCCGGGACAGCACTACCCGGGACAGCACTACCCGGGACAGCACTACCCGGGACAGCACTACCCGGGACAGCACTACCCGGGACAGCACTACCCGGGACAGCACTACCCGGGACAGCACTACCCGGGACACCCCTACCCGGGAAGACGAAATACCGGACAGTGACTCAGAGTGGATGGGTGGAGACGAACCCCCACCCCAAAGTGCCATGGACTCAGAGTGGGACGAAGAGCACGACACAACGCCACTGCTGTCACCAACACCCTCCACCATCGCAGAAACACTCACCACGGTTGGGCACTTTAGTGATGAGGCGTCTGGTACACTCACTGGTGCGCACAACACAGCCGTCCCGGTACAGCAGGTGGAGGTAGGAGCAGCAGAGGGACCGGGCGGTCGGAGGGCAGCCCAGGCCAAGCGAACATCTGCCGCCCAGATGGATCCCCGGGTTCCTGCAGTTACCACACCCACACATAGATCCGATGCAACCACCGACACGGAGACGAGCGAATAGGGTGACGGGTGGCTTGCGGCGGCTGCGGTCTCAGGTGGAGGAGTCCACCCGCGTCCAGGAGCTGGGAGTGGTCCCGGTCATGCGTGCCACCCAGGCTGACACCGCACGGGTGGCGTCCGCGGTGGAGGCAATGGGTGCGACGGTGTCAGACATGGGGAACGGTTTGCGAGGCCTGGGGCCTTCCGTGCAGGCGGCGTCTGTGGCCCAGGAAATGGCTGCCCTCTCACAGGAGGCCATGAGCCAGTGCCAGCGCCAGATGGCAGAGGCGCTCAACGCCATAGCCCAGTCTCAGCAGGCCATGGCCCAGTCTCAGCAGGCCATAGCCCAGTCTCAGCAGGCCATGGCCCAGTCTCAGCAGGCCATCGCTGAGGGCATTGGCGCCAGTGGCCATGTGCGAGCTGGCGTCGCACTGTCGCAGACAGGGTTCGACAACCCCCTGGGCTCCATGGCTGCAAACCTGCAGACCCCTGTCGATACCAGCACGGGCCTCCAGGACTGGCAGCGCCAGATGTCGGGGGCGCGTCGGATGGCCAGTCCGTTCGCATCCCCCACCCATGTAGAGGCCTGGGGGCCATCGGGCACCCCGAGGGAGGAGGAGGTGGTGTGGTCCGTCCCGGCTCCCTCTGTAGGGGAGGTCCCGGTACACCGCGACACCTCGGACTCCCCCCCTTCCGTCCCAGGTGCATCGGGTGGGCAACGGGCAGGACAGGCTGGCAGCTCGCCATCCCAGTCGCCCGGGCCGCAGCCTGGCCCATCTAGGCCAGGACGCCCCAGGAAACGGCCGCCAAAGGGATCCAGTGTCAGAGGGCAGGAATCACAGGAGTCCACCTCCAGTTCTGCTGTACCGTCTGGGGAACCACGTAGACGTAGTCAAAGGGCCCGTAAGGCCAAACAATTAGACACTGAGTAAGTTGGCACGGGTGCAGGGCACAGATGAGTTTTAGGCGCTAGGGCACATGCATGAACTCCTTTGGTTATTAAAGTCAATGTTACACCTACCGAAGCTGCCTTTGTGCTCTGTCCAATGTGTGCGGGGGTGTCATGTACGTTGAGCGCAAGTGTGTGTGTGAGGGGTGGTCTTACCTCAGCCCCAGGTGAGTCTGCCCCCTTCCCCCTGGGCCGCCATCAACATCCCCCGGGCAGAGGACGGGACCGTGCGCTGCAGTGTCACAGCCGCATGCAGGGATGGTCCGGGTGGATGGTGGTACTGTGGCCATGGGTCAGACATAGTCCAACGATGTAGAGCCAGGAGCTCATCGGAGGCGGGTTGTCATCATTCTCCATGGCCTGCGATAGACACGCGTCCACCCGCAACTGTGTGAGCCCGGCCCGTTGTGCCGCCGGTGGATCGGCAATTGGGAGTGGGGGGGTGGTGTGCATGCGGGTGGGGTGTGTGGGGTTGGGGAGGGGGGTGAGGGTGCTGGGTGGGTGGATGGATGGGGGGTGTGGGTGGTCGGCTGTTGCCATGGTGTGCGGTCTGTGGCCATACTACCCGATTCCCACGCCCATCTAGTCAGTGAAGCGGGCGGCTATCAGTCTGTCCCGTGCCCGCTGGGCCAGCCGGTAACGGTGGACAGCCACCCGTCTGTGTCTACCCCGTCTGCCCTGACCATTGCCCCCATCCCCCTCATCTGGGGAGGACTGGGCCTCTTCCTGCTGCTCCTCCACTCCGCCCTCCTCTGCCTGCGGCACATCGCCCCTCTGCTGGGCTATGTTGTGCAGGACGCAGCACACCACAATGATGCGGCCGACCCTATCTGACCGATACTGGAGGGTGCCCCCAGAGAGGTCCAGGCACCTGAAACGCATCTTCAGCACGCCAAAGCACCTCTCGATCACTCCCCTTGTCGCTACATGGGCATCATTGTAGCGGTTCTCCGCCTCATTGCGTGGCCTCCGTATAGGCGTCATCAGCCACGATCGCAATGGGTAGCCCCTGTCGCCCAGCAACCAGCCCCTCAGCCGGGGATGGCGTCCCTCGTACATGCCGGGGATGGATGACCGCGACAACACGAATGAGTCGTGTACACTGCCTGGGTGACGGGCGCAGACGTGCAGGATCATCATGCGGTGGTCGCAGACCACCTGTACGTTCATCGAATAGGTCCCCTTCCTATTAGTGAACACGGCCCTGTTATCTGCAGGTGGCCGCACGGCGACGTGCATCCCATCGATCGCGCCCTGGACCATGGGGAACCCGGCAATGGCAGAGAAGCCCACGGCCCGGGCATCTTGGCTGGCCCGGTCCACGGGGAAGCGGATGTAGCGGTGCGCCATGGCATAAAGGGCATCTGTCACTGCCCGGATGCACCGGTGCACCGATGTCTGCGATATGCCGGACAGGTCCCCACTCGGTGCCTGGAATGACCCCGTTGCATAAAAGTTCAGGGCCACCGTAACCTTGACGGACACGGGGAGAGGGTGTCCCCCGCCAGTGCCACGCGGTGACAGGTGTGCCAGCAGGTGGCAGATGTGTGCCACGGTTTCCCGGCTCATCCGGAGTCTCCTCCTGCTTTCCCGGTCCGTGAGGTCCTGGTATGACTGCCGGGGCCGGTACACACGGGGCGCCCTCGGGTGCCTCCGTTGCCGTGGGGCCGCGACGTCCTCCTCCCCCTCCTCGTCCTGTCGGTCAGGTGTCCCTCCAGCCTGGGCGGCTGCCGCCTGCCCCTCTGCGGCAGCCTGCGCCGCCTCTCTGGCACGCTCCTCCTCCTCCTCCTCCTCCACTTCCTCATCCAGGGCAACATAGACATGAGCGGCTGCCACCACGGCGGCCAACATCGCTGGATGATCTGAAAACATGACGACCTGGTGGGGGGAGGGGAACGACGACATGTCATCATTGCCCATATCCCCTCCTCCCCCCAGCCAGGTGGCATGGACCGCATGGGTCCAACTGTTGGAGGCTGGCACCTGGCCAGGTGGACCAACTCATTTGCCCTCCCATCACCCACCCCGGCACGGACCCCCCCCCCCCCCCCAACCTCCACCCCGGCACGGACCCCCTCCCCAACCCCCAACCTCCACCCCGGCACGGACCCCCTCCCCAACCTCCACCCCGGCACGGACCCCCTCCCCAACCCCCAACCTCCACCCCGGCACGGACCCCCTCCCCAAGCCCCAACCTCCACCCCAGCACGGACCCCCTCCCCAACCTCCACCCCGGCACGGACCCCCTCCCCAACCCCCAACCTCCACCCCGGCACGGACCCCCTCCCCAACCTCCACCCCGGCACGGACCCCCTCCCCAACCCCCAACCTCCACCCCGGCACGGACCCCCTCCCCAACCTCCACCCCGGCATGGACCCCCTCCCCAACCCCCAACCTCCACCCCGGCACGGACCCCCTCCCCAACCCCCAACGTCCACCCCGGCACGGACCCCCTCCCCAACCCCCAACCTCCACCCCGGCACGGACCCCCTCCCCAACCCCCAACCTCCACCCCGGCACGGACCCCCTCCCCAACTCCCAACCTCCACCCCGGCACGGACCCCCTCCCCAACCCCCAACCTCCACCCCGGCACGGACCCCCTCCCCAACCCCCAACCTCCACCCCGGCACGGTCCCCCTCCCCAACCTCCACCCCGGCACGGACCCCCCTCCCTAACCTCCACCCCGGCACGGACCCCCTCCCCAACCTCCACCCCGGCACGGACCCCCTCCCCAACCCCCAACCTCCACCCCGGCACGGACCCCCTCCCCAACCCCCAACCTCCACCCCGGCACGGACCCCCTCCCCAACCCCCAACCTCCACCCCAGCACGGACCCCCCCCCCAACCTCCACCCCGGCACGGACGCCCTCCACAACCCCCAACCTCCACCCCGGCACGGACCCCCTCCCCAACCCCCAACCTCCACCCCGGCACGGACCCCCTCCCCAACCCCCAACCTCCACCCCGGCACGGACCCCCTCCCCAACCTCCACCCCGGCACGGACCCCCCCCCAACCTCCACCCCGGCACGGACGCCCTCCACAACCCCCAACCTCCACCCCGGCACGGACGCCCTCCACAACCCCCAACCTCCACCCCGGCACGGACCCCCTCCCCAACCCCCAACCTCCACCCCGGCACAGACCCCCTCCCCAACCTCCACCCCGGCACGGACCCCCCCCCCAACCTCCACCCCGGCACGGACGCCCTCCACAACCCCCAACCTCCACCCCGGCACGGACGCCCTCCACAACCCCCAACCTCCACCCCGGCACGGACCCCCTCCCGGCACTCCCCCGGAGCCCAGCCTACTCTAACCACCCCCCCCCCGCCGCACACACACACAAGCCGAGACACACCTCTCCTCAGGCAATCAGTCTGCGGCCACGCCATTTCCTGCCCAGAGCCAACCCCCCAGGCCGTCACTCACCTCCTCGCTGGTCGGCGTGAGCCTGGAGCACCGGGTCACGCCGATGAAAAGGAGGTTTGATTGACGTCGACGTGAACGGTCATCACGTCGACGGGACTTCGGCCCATCCGGAAGGGAGAATATCGGCAGGCCGAAAATCGGCTGCCTTGCGCAGACCCGTGACATTCTCCGCGGCAGCGGCGCCATTAACGCCCCGCCGACTTTTCTCCCTTCGGAGACTTCGGCGGGGGCGGGATTCACGGCGGCCAACGGCCATTCTCCGACCCGGCGGGGGGTCGGAGAATGACGCCCCTGGTGTGTGGGAAATTTTGAAATGTGTGCATTGGCTCTTCCACCCAAAGCGTTACCACTTCCAAACAATTGTGGGATGAGATTGGCGTTAGTTACCCACCTGAGAGCATCAGATAGCTAATTATCAGCAGTTAACTGCCCACTTGAGGGGCAATTGGTGACGTGGCTGGGATTTTCCCAATGACGGATGAACCCTCAGCTGAAAGCAAAACCAGTGAGTTCTCCTTTAATTACACCCACATCCAGAGGATGTTGGAGGGCCACAGTCTCAGGCCATTCTGAGGAGGGATTTCCCCATCCGCAATGAGACCTGACAACAGTAAGATTTGCACCAGCCACAAGTCTTCCGAGGGCACCATCATCTTGATCAGTTCTCGGTTCCCAGCAGCATCTATCTCTCCCAGTGGGCTTGTCAGCTGCCAAAGCGTTGGGCGATTGGGCCTTCCATCAGCACAGCCATCCCACCATCCTGAATTGGACAGGACTCCCAGGAGTGGCTTCTTAATTATCTGCCTTTGGGAAGATCACATGGAAAGTGGGATCAAAGAGCAGTGGAAGCAGTGTTGTTGAATATTTTTAAGGCTAAGTTAGATAGCTTTTTGAGTAACAAAGGAGTTAAAGGTCGACAGGAATGTAGAGTTGAGGCCACAATCAGACCAGTCACAATCATGCCAAATGGCAGAGCAGGTTCAAGGGGCCAAATTACCTACTCCCACTCCTAATTAGTGTGTTCATATGTATGTTAACATAACTATTGGGGTCAGGACCTGGAAATGGTCCCAGCCCATGTTTATCTGTATAATGTAGCCCACAGAGGTTCTAATTGTAACTCCCGATGGGTTTTGTTTCGGTGCATAGTGAGACTCTCCCACTGATCCAGAAATGAGGCCTGAGCTATTTTAATTCCAGCGCTCCATTTAAATAATGACTGACTTCCCATTCCAGGCAGGAATTCAATGGACACTGAGTTGCCAAGAGGCTGCCCACTGACCAAAGGAGGTGCGGTTGGTGTCTGGGGCCATCTTGCAGGGTTTTTGTGTTTGGAAAAGGCAGGGGAAATCTATGTTTTCCTTGTGGACCTCACCCCAGAAGACAAGTTTGGACCTCTAATTGCTCGTGCTCATCTGGCTGCTGGCTTCAGCTGGTGGGAAATCCACAACGGCAAACAGCTCAGGTCATCCAGTTAATACTGCAGCCAGATCCTGACGACATGCCGCCCGACATGCTTGTGTATGATCACGTTGGTTTTGACAGGCGTTCTTCCAGAATGTTCAGCAGAGCAAGTTTAAATTTAGATTGGAGGGGGAAAGCTTCCAGTGGACACGTAAATTGGCGATTTGAAGTGCCCACCCTTTGGGATCAACTAGGATTCAAATCACCTCCACACGGTCTTTGTACATGAACTTAAGAATAGCCTTCAGGTAGATATTTATATAAGGGGAAGTAAGATCAAGCCAGTATAAAAGTTCTAAGAATTAGCCTGACACAGAGGAGCCTACTCACTCGCCAGATTTACATCATGAGAAAGATTTTATTCTGTGGACTCGATGGCGAAGGGTTGCTTGGAATAGATTTCAAGGAAATTTTAAAAATTTATCTGGCAATGTAAGATGGCACTTCAGGAAGTTGATGTAAGTGAATATATCAGATAAAATAGTGCCTCAGGCAAACTGTAGCAGGACTAAAACTGATCTGAATCTCCCTATAAGGGAAAAAGGAGATAAGCATATTTAGAAATGTATTAATTCGGCTAGTTTTAAAATGGCAGAGAAGTATGATAGACGTCTGCATGTACTATTCATTGTTACATTTAGAAATAATGGGGCTGTATCTTCACGGAATGAACTCAGGTGGGAGAGCAGTGGAACCCCAGAGGGAACAGCAGAAGATCCAGTTTCTCAGAGTTTTCTCAGATTCTTGAAAGGGGAGGAACCTCTACTTAATGGAATATAGAGGGAGGGACAGGAAGTATTCCAGCTCGGTATTCCTGGTCCTGATCCTCATTTGGGGTCGGGCATTGTAATGGCAGCTAACATGCTGAGTGACATATCCACAGTCTCCACATGGGGTATTTGGGCCCCATCTGTAGGCTCCAGGCCTGTGAAGAGATTAAAAAAATAAAAATAAAAAAACAGCATTCATAAATCAGCCTTCCTTGCAGGTTGGAAGCAGATAACTTCCCAGCCTCGGACAGGCAAATACCAGAGGCATATGTTAAATGGCAGTTGGGCATGTCTGCCCTATGCTAATGAGGTGCTTTCCCATTAATCCAACTGAAATCATAGAATTCCTAGAGTGCAGAAGGAGGCCACTCAGCCCATCGAGACTGCACTCTCCAAAAGAGGACCCCACCTAGGCCCAATCCTCGAACCCGATAGCTCCACCTAACCTTTGGACACTAAGGGGCCACATAGCATGGCAATCAGCCTAACCTGCACATCTTTTGACTGTGAGAGGAAACTGGAGCACCCGGAGGAAATCCACGCAGACACGGGAGAACTTGCAAACTCCATACAGTCACCTGAAGTTGCAATCGAACCTGGGTCCCAGGCGCTGTGAGACAACAATGCTAACCACTGCACCAACGTGCCACCCCTATGCCACAAATAGTGCTGGAATGGACGATTGGGAATAAATTCCAGCATAAACTGCTGCGGTTGCATCCTAAGCAAGTTCAGGGCTAGGTTACCTTTAACAAAATTAAGTAAGCATGAAGAAACAGTGAGCATGAAATGGTGATCTTGCAGAATGCCCTCAGCAGCCAAGGCAGGAATATTTTGATTCTAAACTTTTTTTTTTAAACAAACAATTTTAATGAGGTATTTTTGACATTACAAACAACAACAGTATAAAAAACAATGTACAAAGAACAATAAACATAGTGCAAACACTGACTCCCATCTCTCCAAGACCCGCCTAATTGACCCACTATTCTACGCTACCCTAGGCACCCCCCCCCCCCCCCCCCCCCCCCCACTTGCTGACGATTAATTCTCCGCAAAGAAGTCGATGAATGGCTGCCACCTCCGGGCGAACCCTAACACTGACCCTCTCGAGGCTAACTTAATCTTTTCTAGGCCGAGAAAGCTCGCCATGTCGGTTCACCAGGTCTCCACCTTCGGGGGCTTTGAGTCCCTCCAAGCTAATAATATCCGTCTCCGGGCTACCAGGGAAGCAAAGGCCAGAACGTCTGCCTCTTTCTCCTCCTGGACTTCCAGATCTTCCGACACCCCGAAAATCACCACCTATGGACTCATCGCCACCCTTGTTTTCAATACTCTGGACATGACGTCCGCAAACCTCTGCCAATATCCCCAAAGTTTTGGACACGCCCAGAACATGTGGACATGGTTCGCTGGTCCGCCTGCACATTTTACACACCTGTCTTCCACCCAAAGAATCTACTCATCCGAGCCACTGTCATATGTGCCCAGTGTACCACCTTGAATTGGATCAAGCTGAGCCTGGTGCATGTTGCGGTCGCATTGACTCTGCTTAACGCGTCCGCCCATTAGCCGTCCTCCATCTCTCCCCCAAGCTCCTCCTCCCACTTACGCTTCAGCTCCTCGGTCTGCGTCTCCTCCACCCCCATTAGTTCTTTGTAGATGTCCAAGACGCTCTCCTCCCCCACCTATCCCCTAGACACTACCCTATCCTGGATCCCCCTTAGTGGCTGGAGTGGGAAGGATGATACCTGCCTGAGCAGGAAGTCCCGCACCTGTAAATATCTGAAGTCGTTCCCTCTTGCCAACCCAAACTTCTCCTCCAGCGCCCTCAAGCTAGGGAAGCTCCCTTCCAGAAAAAGGTCCCCCATCCTCTCAATTCCTGCACTTCGCCATATTCGAAACCCTCCATCCAAGCTCCCTGGGGCAAACTGGTGATTGTCACATATTGGGGACCAAACCGATGCTCCCACTGCTCCAACGTACCTCCTCCACTGCTCCAACGTACCTCCTCCACTGACCCCAGACCCTCAAGGCTGCCACCACCACGGGGCTGGCGAAAGATCTCACCGGCGGGAACGGCAGAGGCGCCGTTATCAACGTCCCCAGACTGGTGCCCCTACATGAAGCTGCCTCCATCCGCTCCCAAACCGACCCCGCCCCAACCACCCACTTCCTTATCACAGCAATATTGGCCGCCAAGTAGTAATTACTGAAGTTTGGCAGGGCAAGCCGCCCCTCCCCCCGATTCCGCTCGAGCATCGCCTTCTTCACCCGCGGGGACGTACCCGCCCAGACAAAGCCCCAAATTATTTTGTTAATCCTCTTAAAAAAGGACCGCAGGATGAAAATTGGGAGGCATTGGAATACAAATAAAAATCTCGGTAGGACCGTCATCTTAACCGTCTGCACCATCCCAGCCAGCGACAGCGGTAGCGCATCCCATCTCCGAAACTCGCCCCTCATCTGCTCGACCAACCGGGACAAGTTCAACTTGTGTAACCGGCCCCAGTCGCGCGCAACTTGTATCCCTAGGTACCTAAAACTGCCCTCCACGAACCTAAACGGCAGCTCCTCCAGCCAACCCTCCTGACCCCTCGCCTGGACTACAAACATCTTGCTGTTTGCCATATTCAATATATATCCCGAAAACCGGCCAAATTCCCCCAAAGTCACCATAATTTCACCCATCCCTGCCCCTGGATCTGCTACACATAAGAGCAGGTCGTCCGCATACAGCGAGACCCTATGTTCCACCCCCCCTCGAACCAGCCCCTTCCAGACCCTTGAAGCTCTCAGAGCAATTGCCAACGGCTTTATAGCTAACGCAAACAGCAGTGGGGAGAGAGGGCATCTCTGTCTTGTCCCCCGGTGCAGTCTAAAATAGTCCGAGGTCGTCCTATTCACCTTTACAATCGCCTCCGGGGCCTGGTACAACAGCCTAACCCAGCCGATAAAGCCCCTACCGAACCCAAATCGTCCCAACACCTCCCATAGATAGTCCCACTCCACCTGGTCGACCGCCTTCCCCGCATCCATGCCCACCATTAGCTCAACTTCCCTACTCTCCAGGGGCATCATAATCACGTTGAGCAGCCTCCTTATATTGGCCACCAACTGCCTGCCCGTGACAAACCCGGTTTGTTCCTCCATAATCACATCCGGCACACAAACGTCAATCCCGGAGGTCAAAACTTTGGCCAGCAGCTTGACATCCACATTAAGCAGTGAGATCGGCCTATAAGACCCACATAGCACTGGGTTCTTGTCCCGCTTCAAAATTAACAAAATAGTGGCCTGTGACATCTTCGGGGGCAGCACCCCTCTATCCCTCGCCTCATTGAAAACCTTGACCAGCAACGGCCCTAATATCCCCGAGAATTTCTCATAGAATTCCACCGGATACCTGTCCGGCCCCCGGACCTTACCCGACTGCATTGCCTTCAAACCCTCAGCTATTTCTTCGGCCCTGCCCATCCACCAGCTCCCTGCCCACCCTTGAGAAGGTCAGTCCGTCCAAAAAGCGTCTCATCCCCTCGGGCCCTGTGGGGGGTTCCGAGCAATAGAGTCTGCTGTAAAAGTCCCTGAACGCCCTGTTTAGCCCAGCCGAGTCCCCTACCAGATTCCCACCCCCATCAACCATCCTGTCTATTTCCCTGGCCGCCTCTCTCTTCCTAAGCTGCTGTGCCAGCATTCTGCTGGCCTTCTCCCCATGTTCATAAAGTGCACCCCTCGCCTTTCTAAGCTGCTCCACTGCCTTGCCTGTAGACAACACCCCAAACTCAGCCTGCAGCCTCCGACGTTCCCTTAATAGCTCCACCCCTGGGGTCGCCGCATACCTCCTATACATCTATAGGATCTCCTTAACCAGTCAGTCCGTCTCTGCCCTATCCGGCCTGTCCCTATGAGCCCGGATCAAAATCAGCTCCTCTCTCACCACTGCCTTCAGCGCCTCCCAGACCACCGCTGCTGAGACTTCCCCCGTGTCATTGACCTGCAGGTAGTTCTGCAGACACTTCCTCAACCTTTCGCACACCTCCTCATCCGCCAACAAGCCCACTTCCAATTTCCATTGCGGGCGCTGGAAGCTCTCCTCACCAACCTGCAGTTCCACCCAATGTGGGGCATGATCCGAAATAGTGATGGCCGAGTACCCAGTGTCCACCACCCCCGCCAGCAAATCCCTGCTCAAAATGAAAAAAATCAATCCGGGAGTAAACCTTATGCACATGCGAATAAAAAGAAAACTCCCTCCCCGTCGGCTGCCTAAACCTCCATGGGTCGACCTCCCCCACCCCCCATCTGCTCCATGAACCCTATCAGTTCCTTTGCCATGCTGGCACCCTCCCTGTTTTCAAACACGACCGGCCAGGCCGGGGTCGATGACCGTATTAAAATCCCCTCCCATCACCAACTTGTGCGAGTCCAGGTCAGGTATCTTCCCCAGTACCCTCTTCATGAATTCTACATCGTCCCAGTTTGGCGAATAGACGTTAACCAAGACTACCTTCCTCCCCTCGAGCTTGCCGCTCACCATGACATAACGGCCCCCGCCATCCGAGACTATACTGCCCACCTGGAATTGCACCCGCTTTTTGATTTAAATCGCCACCCCTCTAGTCGTGGTGTCCAGCCCCAATGAAAGACCTGACCCAACCCTTCCTTAGCCTAACTTGATCCGCTACTTTCAGGTCTGTCTCCTGCAACATCACCACGTCTGCCTTCAGAGCCCTCAGATGTACGAACATACGTGCCCTCTTGACCGGCCCATTCAACCCTCTAACATTCCAGGTGACCGGCCTGGTTGGGGGGCACCGCGCCCCCCCCCCCCCTCCGCCGATCAGACATCCTCTTTCCTGGGCCTGCCCCCAGCCCATGCGCCACAGCTCCATCGGCCCGCCTCCTGGCAGCCCCCACCCCGACCTCCTCTCTGTCCCAAAACCTAGGTCCCTCCCTCATCAGCAGAGTAACTCCCCCCTCCCCCCCTAGCAACACCACCTTGTAACCTAACCCCTGCCATATATTGAACATATATATACCCCCCACTGTGCTTATGTAGACTTGCTCACCCAGCTAGCCTGGTGACCTTCGCCTCCGGCGCCAAGAAGTCTCCCACCTATTGTTCCCTATTCCCCTCAGCCCCGCCCATCGAAACCACTTCCCTCATCAAACCGAGACCGAACAATCTCCCAATTACCATAGGAGACAACCCAAAAATGAAAAACCCATAAAGAACCCCCCCAATAGTGCAAATCAAAGTAATAAAAGGTAAAAAGCCCCCACCAAACACCGAAAACCCATAGAAACCGAATAACTTTTACTTCCCCATCTTCACCCAAACTTAAAAGCAGAAGAAAAACGACAATCAAAACATGTACACATCACTCAGAAAAGTTCCAACTTAAAACTAAAAAGTTCTCAGTTTTGGCAAAGTCCTTCTTCTTAGCAAAGTCCATCGCGGCTTCGGGCGACTCGAAATAATGGGTGCTGATCCTCGTGCGTAACCCAAAGACGCGCCGGGTAAAGCAGCCCAAATTTCACCTTCTTCTTAAACAGGATCGCCTTCACTTGATTGAAGCCTGCTCTCCTTCTGGCCACTTCCAGACTCATGTCCCATTTGCAGCTCCTAGTATGCTTGGCCCACTGGAGAACAGATTCCTTATCCAAAAATCTGTGGAGCTGGACCACCATCGCCCTTGGGGGATCCCTCAGCTGTGGCTTCCTCGTCATCGCCCTGTACGCCCTGTCCACCTCCAATGGTCGGGGAAAAGCCCCCTCCCCCAGAAGCTGCTGAAACATACACGCCAAAAACACGCCAGCATCAGCCCCCTCAGCCCCTTCAGGGAGACTTAAGTTCTGCCGGCGAGCTCTGTTCTCCAGATCGTCCACCTTCTCCAGCAGCCTCTTTTCCTGATTCTTCAACATCCCCACCTCTAGCTCGACCACCGTTTGGTGCTCCTCCTGGTCCTCCAGCGCTTTCTCCAGCTTCTGAATCGTCCGATCCTGGCATCCAGCCGATCGATCGACTCCTTTATCGGGTCAAGACAGTCCTGTTTCTGTCTGGCAAAGCCCTCTTGGATGACCTGCATCAGTTCCTCCGTCGATGTCTGGGCCATCACAGCAGGGGTCCGAACATCAGCCATGTTGTCTTCAGCCACGACCTCCACCCAGCCCTTGCTTATCTTTTTATTTCTTCCTTTTCGGTCCCTTGGGGTTCTCCGTTCCATGCACCGATGTGTAGATCCAAAGGGTAATTGCGCCTTCAAAGCCCAAACTCAAAACCACAAAAAAGTTGGGGGAAAGGTCCAAAAGTCCGGCCAGAGCGGGAGCCACCAAGTGTGCGACTTACTCCCTCATAGCCGCCACCGGAAGTCGATTTGAAACTTATTTTATGGTTCCATCATAATCAAATGTTGCATGAAAAAAAAGTCAACTGAACTAAGGTTTAGAAATAACTATAATAGAGGTTCTACCTTAGCTTATATACTCCATCTTGCAGTTATCTGCTTGATGTAGATTATATTAAACCAATTGCTTTATTGGAACACTGCCAGATACGTGTTGCTAAAGAATATTTACTAAAATCAATATGAAATTTTGACACAAAGAATTTGAATGTGGATGACGTGGTGGCGCAGTGGACTGCTGTCTCACGGCACTGAGGACTTTGGTTCGATCCTGGCACCGGGTCACTGTCAGTGTGGAGTTTGCACATTCTCCCCGAGTCTGCATGGGTCTCACTCCCACAACCCAAAGATGTGCAGAGTAGGTGGATTGGCCACGCAAAATTGGCCCTTAATTGGAAACATTTTTTTAACAGGAATTTGAATGTCGGTTTGAACAAAGGAAAAAACATTTACCGAGCAGATCTGGGGACTATTCAGTCAATCTACTTCTGGGCCTGATATGCCCATATTCAACTCTTTAGTATATTCCCAGGTGTGCATAACTGCACAATACTCATCAGGTTGTTTGAACTTCCCTATAACTGGTGGGCACTGCAGGACATTGATTGTCTCATAATCTTGAGGTCGAAAACCACCATCGGCATTTTAGTTAGTTAAAGCTGATTTTTGTTTTGGCAATTGGCCGCATTTTGATTCTGGTGGCAACAGTGACCCATTAGGACAAAAACAGCACCCTTTCTCAGAGAACAACCTGGTGGGTTTGCTTGATGGCATCTGCCCGGCAAAGATCCCTGATATGTTCGATGAAGCAGGGGTGGTCCAGCTGACTACGCGTCCTGGGTCCAGTCTCTGCTGCACGGCTGATTGATCACAAAATGGCACCACATGATGTCCACCAGTTTTCTCAAAGCTCTCCATAATTGAAGGGCACCTCAGGACATTAATTGCTTCATGAACATGATCTGCCAAATTGTTATTTAATTTTACCTGCACACATTTGTTAATTTGCACAAGCCATCTGGGTTATATTAGCAATTGTCCTTTTTCTTGCTTTTTAGGGCTGCTTAGCGAAACAGAACAAAAATCATCTATTCATGATATATATTTTCATTTATCTTTCCTTCAAACTAAATATCATTCTTTGTGACTCAATCTTTTCCTTTCAATATCACATCAGTGATTGCTCTTATAAACAACGTGAACTGTTACATAAGTTGTATAGAAATAGGCCATTTGCTTCAACTGCTTGAGCCACTGTTTGTGCTCCACATGAGCCTCCTTCCACTCTCTTGTTCTATTCTCTGCCCTTTTTCACCAACTACTCCAATGCTACTGCTAACAACAGTCAATGTTTTGTTTTGTTTTAGAATCTGAGATCGAGCGAACTTTAGGGAGTTTAAAAGCATCATTATAAACAGTTCACCCTCTATTCTTACATTCCATTCTGCATGCCAGTGCTCCGAGCAAGCTGCCTCTTCCCACTTGTCCGACTGAAACCTGCAGGTTATAAATCTGACTGGAATCTCTCTACTGTGCGTATCCAATTTTATGTCGACCATTGATATTTCCTGAATGCCAATAAGTGCTCACTCTACAGGATGTCAAAGCCAAGGTGGGTGTAAGATGGCTGAAAATGGGAAAACTGACTTTGTTTCACTTTTACATTCAAACCCACCTATTGGACCAAGCTTTTGGCCTCCATGTAATATTCTTGTTGGGTGGCCTGATTTATATTACAAGAACACTTGCAGCTATAGGTATAAACAATTTATTAATATTAACTGTGGGTCAAATATATACAAATCAACGGATGAATAACAGTATGAGCACGCACAAACCGTTATCTCTCTCCCAGCTCCCTAGTCAGTCTGAGGTCACCTGACTCTAACATTCACTTGTATACTAATGAGACTCCTCATGGTCAGTCAGTGAATTACAACACAATCATATCACTACACTCTGGACCCAGTAACATAGGTGGCTCAGTGTCTAATTTTGCTTGATAATGGTGCAGTGAAGTGCCTTGGGAACATTTTATTATCTTAAAGGGTCTCTATACATGTACATTTTTCTTGTTGTTGCAAACAAAATACAACAGTTATATTACTGAAACAAACAGCCAGCAGAGACTCCATGGAACCAACTGCTCTTTCTCTGAGTGTAAACATCCATGGTGTTACTGATGTAAAGAATACCCAAGTGATTGATAGAATACTGAGCTGGATTTTTACCGAGTGGCTGGGCTGATCACAATTCTAGCTTCTGGACCCCATTCCCTGGGTTTTTGATTTTCATGAGTGCCTTATCAAAGTGCAGTATGGCTCAGGTCATGATCCCACACCCTGCTCCCCCGACCTAGCTGGCTCCATGGTGGGGATACATATCTTGCAGCCCTCCGCAATCCCCATGGAATGGGAGAGCTGTTCAAAGAGTTCTGGTTCATAGCACCTCAGAGGTGTGGTGAACCACAGTCTGCATGAGGGAACATTTTGAAAGGTAAATTCAAAATTTCTTTCTCATGCTCCCCATGCCACCTATGGCCCCCAACCACCCTCTATGGCTCTCATGTCCCCATGCCAAGAGATGCCCCCAAAACAGCCCAATGACCTCCCATGCTCCCAATGTCAAGCCATGCCACCCAACCACCTTCAAGGGCCCTCCATGACAAGGTATTCCTCCACTCACTCCCGTGGTACCTTATGCCACCCATGCCAAGCTATGCCATCCACCCACCCCCTGTGGTCCCCATGGTACGGTACTTTAATACTTTAATAGATATCTGTGTTCTCTGCCAAATATCCATACTGAGGCTTTACTGAGATCCCAGAAATATATTAGCCCAGTGAAACAACAGAGTCCCAGAGAAATCATTTTTTAATTGACAGCTCTGGCTCTCTGATCTACGTGTCACAATTTCACAATTTTTATTTACACATGGTTAGGAGATTTCAAGTGCTTGCAGTTGATACTTTAAATGGTCTGGATGATTGATACTTTAATTGGCCTGTGGTTAAAAAGCGAGTTCAAGTGCAAAGTTGCCAATTAATGACTTTAAAAGCTTTTTTTGCACATCCTACTAGCTAGGATGAATTCGATGAATGGGCATGGAAATACCATTGGTAGGGTGGCATGACATAGAACATAGAATTTACAGTGTAGAAGGAGAGCATTTGGCCCATCGAATCTGCACAGGCTCTTGGAAAGAGCACCCTATTTAAGCCCATGCCTCCACCCTATCCTCGTAACCCAGTAATCCCACCTACTTTTTGGACACTATGGGCAATTTATCATGGCCAATCCACCTAATATGCACATCTTTGGACTGCGGGAGGAAACCAGAGCACCTGAAGGAAACCCACGCAGATACGGGGAGAACGTGCAGGCTCTGCACAGACAGTGACCCAAGCCGGGAATCAAACCTGGAACCCTGGAGCTGTGAAGCAACTATGCTAACCACTGTGCTACCGTGCTTGCTATGAGAGCTCATAGAAGTTGTTTGGAGGGGCCTACCGATGTGTTGGGGCATGAAGGGTCATAGGGGGTGGGTGGGGGCATGAAGTTACATTGATGGACATGGCAAGTGTGTGAGGAGTGTGAGCACTGAGGGCTGGAAAACCTTTCTGGTTTTATTGCAACATGGAAGAAGTACCACAAGATTGAGGTGGACCTTTTAAACAGGCTGCCTTTTCACCCGACAGCCCTTATGGTTGCCTCCGAACAATTTCCCAGGTTGGCTGGCCTGACTGAAGCCCAACCAAACAACCCTTCCCAAACTCCCCCCGTAAACCCACCATGAAAATCCCACCTTTGTGGGCAGTTTTTCCTGAGCCACGCAGGTCAAGCCCAGATGCGGGTAGCAGTCCTGATTTCTGCTACCGGCATCGAGGATGAAAACTCAGCCCATTGACCAGCCCCAGAGAGAAACATAATCTCACAAAAGCATCTGTTAATTGTTTGATTATTGTTTAATTGAGCGTTAGATAAACATGAGAGGAGGCCTTCTGAAGGTATAGCAGAAGCTGTGGTATATGGCTTCTCATGCTGTTCTGTGTAAGCCGCAAGTAAAACTTCAACATGTAAGGTGACGACGTCGAAAAGGTCAATTTTAACTCAATGCAAACCGAGGTGATGAAGGAAGCTCATTCGAATGCTGTGATAAAGGCTGTGGTGATTTGAAGTGACATTTGGGCTGTGAAGGAGCATTGGAAACCCATAATTAGAATTTACGTTTTCAACAGAGCCACTGGTGAAATCTCATGCTATTTGTATGGTTTGAGAAAACAATTCTCCTGCATGTTGCATTCAGCTACTGCTTGCTAACCATCCCAATGTCTTCATAGCATCAAGGAAGTGGAAGATAGCTGGAAATTTGCACCACAGGGACTGAGTTGGATTTCAGAGGGTTTGAGGTATCCGGGCAGGAATTCTCTGGCCGTTTCCTGGTGGCAGGATTCTCTTGTCCCACCGGCAGCACACCCCAATCCATGGGTTTCCTGGTGACTTCAATGGGAATTCCCATTGACAGCGAAGGTGGCAGGGAATCCTGCCTCCAGCGAATGGCGAACCGCCTCCTGCCATCGGGAATCTTTAAATAACGAGCTAACAATTAATTTATTTTTATTCATCCATGGGATGTAACCATTGCCAGCAAGGTCAACATTTGTTATTCATGCCCAATTGACCTTGAGGAGGTGGTGATGAGCCGCCTTCTTGAACTTTGCTGCAGCTATACCCACAGTGCTGTTGGGGAATAAATTCCTGAATTTTGATCTCACGATAGTTAGGCAATATAGTTCAAAATCAGGAAAATCAATGGCTTCAAAAGGAACTTGCATGTGGTGGTGTTCCCAGGCACCTGCTGCCCTTGTCCATCTCAGTGGTAGAGGTCATGGGTTTGGAAGGTGCTGTGGAAGGAGCCTTGGTGAGTTGCTGCAGTGTATCCTATACATGGTGCTCACTGCTGACATTGTGCACTGGTAATGGAGGGAGTGAATATTTAAAGTGGTGGATAAGGTGTGGCTCAAGCAGGCTGCTTTGTCTTGGATGGCGTTCAGCTTCTTTCATGTTGTTAGAGCTTCACTCATCCAAACAAGTTCCAGATGAGTTATAGAATCATAGAATCTACAGTGCAGAAGATAGGGAAACTATTGGAAAAAGTTCTGAAGAACAAAATCAATCTCCACTTGGAGAGGCAAGGTATGACCAGGGATAGTCAGCATGGCTTTGTCAGAGGGCGGTCATGCTTAAGAAATTGGATTAAATTGGCTGAAGACTGGCATCCGTGAAAAGAGCACAGTGCTCTGTAAACCTAAAATAAAGGGTCCATGGCTCGAAATGTTTACTGTGTTTCTCTCCTAATAGTTGATGGCAGACCAGCTGAGTTTTTCCCGGCATCCTCTGTTCTTGGCTCTGTAGACCTAATTGTTATCTTTCCACCTGTCATAACTGACGTGCTTTCCAACAGGACAGAACTGGGTTCTTTGACAGCTTAAAGATTGTGGTAGTATGCATTAGGGGTCATGTGGGACTGTGAAGCCATGATGGCATTGGCTGACAGATCCCGGGTCCTGGTTGGATGTTGACCTCTAGCTCCGCCCTGAAGGCGGAGTATAAGTACCTGGAGTCCTCCCCCGCAGGCAGTCTACTACTGAACTGCGGGGGAACAGTCACGCTTAATAAAGCCTCATCGACTTCACTCTATTCGTCTCTCGGAGTCTTTGTGCGCTACAATTTATTAAGCGTGACTAAAGGACTATGGAGCTCAGGATCATCCCGGAATGCCTGAGGATCAGCCCCCACACAGTGAACGCGGCAGCAGCTTTCAAGCACTGGCAGACTTGTTTTGAGGCCTACCTCAGAACGGCCACCGGCCGGGTCACAGAAGACCAAAAACTACAGGTCCTGCACTCGAGGTTAAGCACGGAGATTTTCTCTCTCATCGAAGACGCAGAGGATTTCCAGACGGCGTTCGCAGCACTAAAAAGTCTCTATGTCCGCCCAGTAAACCAGATCTACGCTCGCTATCAACTCGCAACGAGACGGCAAAGTCCCGGAGAATTGATAGATGAATTCTACGCCGCGCTACTAATTTTGGGACGAGCCTGCAGCTGCCCGTCGGTGAACGCAAATGAACACACGGACATGTTAATGCGCGATGCTTTTGTGGCAGGTATGAACTCCTCCCAAATCCGCCAAAGACTTCTAGAAAAAGAGTCGCTAGGACTCTGAGGCACGGGCCCTAGCAGCCTCCCTCGACGTGGCCGCGCGAAATACCCGCGCCTACGGCCCCGACCGCGCGGCAGCCCATTGGGCTCCGTACGTACCCGTCGCGACAAACCCACCCCCCCCCCCCCCCGGACAGCCCACAGACTTGCGCGGTCCAAACGCCAAGTCGCACCGGGGGCGCCCGCTGCTATTTCTGCGGCCAGGCGAAACACCCCCGGCAGCGCTGCCCGGCCCGGGCAGCGATCTGTAAGAGCTGCGGGAAAAAGGGCCATTTCGCGGCTGTGTGCCGGTCCCGCGAGGTCGCCGATGTCCCGGGAGAACAGGGAGCCCTGCATGCCGTTTACGCTCCCCAACCCCCCCAGCGCCCCATGTACGACCCGCAGGCGCAGCCACTCTGGGTCCCGACCACCGCTGTCCCGGGAGAACAGGGAGCCCTGCACGCCGCTTACGCTCCCCAACCCCCCCCCCCCGCGTCCCATGTATGACCTGCCGGCGCTACCACTTTGGGTCCCGACCACCGCTCTCCCCGGAGAAGAGGGAGTTCTGCGCGTCTCCAACGCCCCCCAACCACCCCCCCGCGCCCCACGTATGACCCGCCGGCGCTACCGATTTGGGTCCCGACCACCGCTCTCCCCGGAGAAGAGGGAGTTCTGCGCGTCTCCAACGCCCCCCAACCACCCCCCCGCGCCCCACGTATGACCCGCCGGCGCTACCGATTTGGGTCCCAACCACCGCTGTCCCCAGAGAAGAGGGAGCCCCGCGCGTTCCTAACGCTCCCCAACCCCCCCAGCGCCCCATGTGCGACCCGCAGACGCCGCCATTTTGGGTCCCGGCCACCACGAGGGGAGGAAGGGCGCCGCCATCTTGGACCACCCCAGACCTGTACGACGCATGGGGGCGGCCATTTTGTCCACCCCCGCCGCCATCTTGTGACCCCCCAGCCATGTGCGATGCATGGGGGCAGCCATCTTGTTCACCCCCGACGCCATCTTGGACGGCAACAACGGACCCCAGTGTCGACGGCTCCACGGGGTTCGAAGAAGACGCTCAACTACTACAACCACGTCTCGCTTCAATGACGCTGGACCAAGCTCGGCCCCGGACACTCCAGACGACGACAACGGTGCTGATAAATGGGCACGAGACACCATGCCTAGTCGACTCCGGGAGCACGGAGAGCTTTATCCACCCCGACACGGTAAGACGCTGTTCTTTGACCACCCATCCCAGCGCACAAAAGATTTCCCTAGCTGCAGGATCCCACTCCGTACAGATCTAAGGCTTCTGCATAGTTACCCTAACGGTGCAAGGGAGGGAGTTCAAAAACTACAGGCTCTACCTCCTTCCCCAACTCTGCGCCCCCACATTACTGGGATTAGACTTCCAGTGCAATCTACAGAGCCTAACCTTCAAATTCGGCATCCCAATACCCCCACTCACTATCTGCGGCCTCGCAACCCTCAAGGTGCAACCCCCGTCCTTGTTTGCAAACCTCACCCCGGATTGCAACCCCCCCCCCCGTCGCCACTAGGAGCAGACGGTACAGCGCCCAGGACCGGACCTTCATTCAGTCCGAAGTCCTGCGGCTACTAAAGGAAGGCATAATCCAGGCCAGCAATAGTCCCTGGAGAGCACAGGTGGTAGTAGTAAAGACAGGGGAGAAGCAAAGGATGGTCATAGACTATAGCCAGACCATCAACAGGTACACACAACTAGATGCGTACCCTCTCCCCCGCATATCCGACATGGTCAATCGGATTGCCCAATATAAGGTCTTCTCCACCGTGGACCTCAAGTCCGCCTACCATCAGCTCCCCATCCGCCCAAGTGACCGCAAGTACACAGCCTTCGAGGCAGACGGGCGATTATACCATTTCCTAAGGGTCCCATTTGGCGTCACAAACGGGGTCTTGGTCTTCCAACGAGAGATGGACCGAACGGTTGATCAACACGGGTTGCGGGCCACGTTCCCGTATCTCGACAATGTAACCATCTGCGGCCACGATCAGCAGGACCATGACGCCAACCTCCAAATATTCCTCCAGACCGCTAAAGCCTTGAACCTCACATACAACGAGGACAAGTGCGTTTTTAGCACAAACCGGCTGGCCATCCTGGGCTACGTAGTGCGCAATGGGATAATAGGCCCCGACCCCGAACGTATGCGCGCCCTCATGGAATTTCCCCTCCCGCACTGCTCAAAAGCCCTAAAACGCTGCCTGGGGTTCTTTTCATACTACACCCAGTGGGTCCCCCAGTACGCAGACAAGGCCCGCCCCCTAATACAGACCACGACATTCCCTCTGTCGACAGAGGCTTGCCAGGCCTTCAGCCGCATCAAAGCGGATATCGCAAAGGCCACGATGCGCGCCATCGACGAGTCCCTCCCCTTCCAGGTCGAGAGCGATGCCTCCGACATAGCTCTAGCGGCCACCCTTAACCAAGCGGGCAGACCCGTGGCCTTTTTCTCCCGAACCCTCCACGCTTCATAAATCCGCCACTCCTCAGTGGAAAAGGAAGCCCAAGCCATGGTGGAAGCTGTGCGACATTGGAGGCATTACCTGGCCGACAGGAGATTCACTCTCCTCACGGACCAACGGTCGGTAGCCTTCATGTTCGATAATGCACAGCGGGGCAAAATCAAAAACGACAAGATCTTAAGGTGGAGGATCGAGCTCTCCACCTTCAACTACGAGATCTTGTATCGTCCCGGAAAGCTGAACGAGCCGTCCGATGCCCTATCCCGCGGCACATGTGCCAACGCACAAATTAACCGCCCCCAAACCCTCCACGAGGACCTCTGCCACCCGGGGGTCACTCGGTTTTACCACTTTATCAAGTCCCGCAACCTCCCATACACTTTAGAGGAGGTCCGTACAGTCACAAGGAACTGCCACATCTGCGCAGAGTGCAAACCGCATTTTTCCAGGCCGGATGGTGCGTACCTGATTAAAGCTTCCTGCCCCTTTGAACGCCTTAGTCTGGATTTCAAAGGACCCCTCCCCTCCACCGACCGCAACATATACTTCCTTAATGTGGTGGACGAGTACTCCCGCTTCCCATTCGCCATCCCCTGTTCTGACATGACCGCGGCCACAGTCATTAAAGCCCTGAACACCATATTCACACTGTTCGGTCGCCCCGCATACGTCCACAGCGACAGGGGGTCCTCCTTCATGAATGACGAGCTGCGCCAGTTCCTGCTCAGCAACGGTATAGCCTCGAGCAGGACGACCAGCTACAACCCCCGGGGGAACGGGCAAGTAGAGAGGGAGAACGGCACAGTCTGGAAGACCGTCCTACTGGCCCTACGGTCCAGGGACCTCCCAGTTCCACGGTGGCAGGAGGTCCTCCCGGACGCCCTCCACTCCATCCGGTCGCTACTGTGTACTAGCACTAACCAAACGCCTCATGAGCGCCTCCTTGTCTTCCCCAGGAAGTCCTCCTCTGGAACGTCGCTGCCGACCTGGCTGGCGGCCCCAGGACCCATCTTGCTCCGAAAGCATGTGCGGGCGCACAAGTCGGACCCGTTGGTCGAAAGGGTTCACCTCCTCCACGCGAACCCGCAGTACGCTTACGTGGAGTACCCCGACGGTCGACAGGACACGGTCTCCCTGCGAGATCTGGCGCCCGCCGGCAACACACACACCCCCCCGACACCAATCACCCAACCCCCCCCCCCCTTCCTGCCACCGCCGCATCCCGCGACCGCCCCCTTCCCAGGAGGATCAGTCCTCCTCCCAGGCCCGACCAGGAATGAAGCCCAAGCTGAAACCATAAGGCTCCCAGAGACGACAACACCGGAACAAGTACCACCACCACCACCGGGGTCGAGGCGATCGACACGGACGACCAGACCGCCCGACCGACTCGTGGCGTCGATCTAACAGTACAATATGTGGACTTTTAACGAGAACATTTTGTCTTTTCCTGACGATTACTGTAAATAGTTTGAAACAAAAAAAAATCCTTGTACATACTGTAATAACAAGCAAACGTTTTCCTCCCAGGACCAGCCTTGTAAACCCTTACCACCATGCGAAGCATCACCCCGCCGGGTTCATTTTTAACAAGGGGTGAATGTGGTAGTATGCATTAGGGGTCATGTGGGACTGTGAAGCCATGATGTCATTGGCTGACAGATCCCGGGTCCTGGTTGGACGTTGACCTCTAGCGCCGCCCTGAAGGCGGAGTATAAGTACCTGGAGTCCTCCCCCGCAGGCAGTCTACTACTGAACTGCGGGGGAACAGTCACGCTTAATAAAGCCTCATCGACTTCACTCTATTCGTCTCTCGGAGTCTTTGTGCGCGACAAAGATGTTATATAAACAAAAGCTATTGTTGTTCAGTTCAGACCTGGGGCGAAATTGAAATGAAAATCGCTTATTGTCACAAGTAGTCTTCAAATGAAGTTACTGTGAAAAGCCCTTAGTCACCACATTCCGGCGCCTATTCGGGGAGGCTGGTACGGGAATTGAACCGTGTTGCTGGCCTGCCTTGGTCTGCTTTCAAAGCCAGCGATTTAGCCTTGTGCTAATATCGGCGCGATGTCCGCCAACCGGCGGCAAAAACGGGGCAAATCTGTCGGGCATCGCGCCGTCCCAAAGGTGCGGAATCCTCCGCAGCTTGGGGGGGGGCCGAGCCCTAACGTTGAGGGGCTAGGCCCGCGCTGGACTGATTTCCACCCCGCCAGCTGGCAGAAGTGCCCCGCCAGCTGGCGCGGAAATGACATTGCTGGGCGGCGCGGGAGCACTAGTGGCCGCTCACGGCACCCCGCGCATGCGCAGTGGAGGGAGTATCTTCCGCCTCCACCATGGTGGAGACTGTGGCAAAGGCGGAAGGAAAAGAGTGCCCCCATGGCACAGGCCCGCCCGCGGATTGGTGGGCCCCGATCGTGGGCCAGGCCACCGTGGGGGCACCCCCCGGGGCCAGATCGCCCCGCACCCCCCCCAGGACCCCGGAGCCCGCCCACGCCGCCTTGTACCGCCGGTAAGAGAGGTGGTTTAATCCACGCCGGCGGGACAGGCATCCTAGCAGCGGGACTTCGGCCCATCCGGGCCGGAGAATCACGGGGGACCGCCAACCGGTGCGTCGCGATTCCCGCCCCCGCTGAATATCCGGTGCCGGAGAATTCGGCAACCGGCGGGGGTGGGATTCACGCCAGCCCCCAGCGATTCTCCGACCCGGCGGGGGGTCGGAGAATCTTGCCCCTGTTGTCTGTTCCAAGAACTCGTTGTTTCAGGTATGGACAGGAAATGCTCAGACAGTTGGGATGTCAGATTCCTGAGCCCACTTTGTGAAAATATGGCTGGGGGCAGTTTGTGAACATTCCACATCAGAATGATGACTTGTAGGGTGGGGGTGGGGGGTGGGGGGTTGGAGGCGAGGTGGGGACTGGAAGGATGGTCATGGCATGTAGGAAGTGGAGGGGGGAGGGTGGTGAAAGGCCCCCAGTCAGAGTGGTGATGTGGAACGTACAAGTGTTGGGGGAACCGGTGAAGAGAGCGCAAGTCTTTTGGCAACTGAAAGCGGACATGGTGCTGTTATAGGAGACCCATTTGAGGGATAGGATGAAATGGGGCTGAGGAAGGGCTGGGTGAGCCAGTTGTTCCATCCTGGCTGTGATAGTAGGGCGAGGGTGGAGGGGTGGGAATACTGGTGGGTAAGCGGGTGGAGAAGATGGTGGCAGATCAAGGGGGCAGGTACGTGATAGTGATAGGTGCACTGGAGGGGAGGTTTTTGATATTGGTCTGCATGTATGCCCCGAACTGGGGCGACACTGGTTTATTGAGGAGGATGTTAGTCGACATACTGGACCTGGATACTCACCAGCTGATAATAGGGGAGGGGATTGGAATATGGGGCTGGACCCAAGGATGGATAGGTCTCGGCTACGTTCGCCGGTCCGCTTGGGGCGGGAGGGCAAATGTGTTAGGGGGGTTTATGAAGGAGATGGGAGGGGCGGATCCGTGGAGGGTTTTGCATCTTCGGGACAGGAAGTATTCGTTTTTCTCCTTGGTACACAAGGTGTATTCGAGGATCGACTTTTTTCTGGTAGGGAAGGCGTTGCTGGTGGGGGTAAAGAAGGTGGAGTACTCGGCGATCGTGATATCGGAGCACACGCCGCACTGGGTGAATGTGGTCTTGGAGAAGGTTCCGGTCCAGAGGCTGGCGTGGAGGCTAGATGTGGGCCTGTTGGCAGGCCCAAACTTTTGTGTGAAGATGAGAGGATGATGGAGGTGTATGTGGAGTTTAATTGAAATGGGGAGGTGTCATCGTTGGTTGTCTGGGAGGCATGGAAGGCAGTAGTGAGGGGGGAGGTCATTGCATGTAAGGTGAAGGTGGATAGGGAGTCACGGGAGGAGCAGCAGGGGCTGATAGAGGAGAATTTGGAGGTGGATGGAAGATATGCGGAGGATCCAGAGCCAGGGCTATTGGTGAGTAGGAAGAAGTTGCAGGCAAAGTCTGACCTGTCTTTCGGAAGGGCAGTTCAACAGTTGAGACAAGCACAGGGGATTGTGTATGAGTGTGGTGAGGTGACCAATCGATTGCTGGCAGGCCTGCTCCTTCGACAGGCAACGGAGAGGGAGATTGTGTAGATTAGGGATGGGACAGGAGGGGTCGTGGTGGCTCTGGAGCTGGTAAAAAGGGTGTTTGAGGACTATTTTAGGGGATTATACATGTCAGAGCCACCGGAGGATGAGTCGGGGATGAGGGAGTTACTGGAGCGTCTGGAGTGGCCAGAAGTGGGAGAGGAGAAGAGGGCCGGGTTAGGGGAGCCATTAGAGTTGGAGGAAGTGAAGGCAGGGATAGGGAAGATGCAGTCAGATAAGGGATTGGGTACGGATGGGTTCCCGGTGGAGTTTTATAAAAAATTCAAGGACAAGTTGGCGCTACTGATGGTGGAAATGTTTGAGGATGCGATGGTGAAGGAGGGATAATCTGAGACTATGAAGCAGGCATCTATTTAATTGCTGCTGAAAACGGATAAGGACCTGGTGGAGTGTGGGTTGTATAGGCCCATTTCTCTGCCTAATATGGATACCAAGATATTGCCAAAGGTGCTGGCAGTGAGGCTGCAAGGGTGTCTTCTGAATGTGGTGGGGAAGGATCAGACAGAGTTCGTCAAGGGCAGGCAGTTGTCGTTGAACATGCGGCGGTTGCTGAATGTTGTGCTTTCTCTGGCATAGGGGAGGGAGGTGGAGCTGGTGGTGGCGTGAGATGTGGAGAAAGCATTTTACAGAGTGGAGTGAAGGTATCCGTTTGTGGTACTGGAGAAATTTGGGATTGGATAAAATTGCTGTACGTGGATCCGACATCTTGGGCGAAATTCTCCCCAAACGGCGCGATGTCCGCCGACTGGCGCCCAAAACGGCGCCAATCAGACGGGCATCGCGCCACCCCAAAGGTGCGGAATGCTCCGCATCTTTGGGGGCCGAGCCCCGACATTGAGGGGCTAGGTCGGCGCCGGAGGGATTTCCGCCCCGCCAGCTAGCGGAAACGGCCTTTGTTGCCCCGCCAGCTGGCGCGGAAATGACATGTCGGGGCGGCGCATGCGCGGGAGCGTCAGCGGCCGCTGACAGTTTCCCACGCATGCGCAGTGGGGAGAGTCTCTTCCGCCTCCGCCATGGTGGAGACCGTGGCGGAGGCGGAAGGGAAAGAGTGCTCCCACAGCACAGGCCCGCCCGCGGATCGGTGGGCCCCGATCGCAGGCCAGGCCACCGTGGGGGCACCCTCCGGGGTCAGATCGCCCCACACCCCCCCCAGGACCCCGGACCCCCCCGCGCCGCCTTGTCCCGCCGGTAAATAGGTACTCTAATTTACGCCGGCGGGACAGGCAATTTCTCGGCGGGACTTCGGCCCATCCGGGCCGGAGAATCGAGCGGGGGGGCCCGCCAACCGGCGCTACCCGATTCCCGCCCCCGCCCAATCTCCGGTACCGGAGACTTCGGCAACCGGCGGGGGCGGGATTCACGGCGGCCAACGGCCATTCTCCGACCCGGCGGGGGGTCGGAGACTGACGCCCCTTGTGTGCAGACAAATGAGAACGAGTCGGAGTACTTCCCACTATTCCGGGAAACGAGGACAGGGTGGCCCATGTCCCCCTCTTGTTTGCGTTGGCGATTCAGCCCTTGTGGATTGTGCTGAGGAGTTCGGGCTTCTGGGGGGATAGTGAGGGGGGGGGAGGTGGGGCATAGAGGCAGGGATTCTCCGACTTCACGACGGGTCGGAGAAGCCCCGGGGGGTGGGGTGGGGGGGGGCGTGAGAATCACACCACGCCGCCCCGACGCTAGCTCGCAGATTCTCATGCGCTGATTTTCAGGCGCCTGCGGGATCGGTGCTGCGCCGGTCGGGCGCCGATGAAAGTGCCCCTCCCCCGACAATTCTCCGGGCCTCGATGGGCCGAGTGTCCGTCTGCAGGGTCGTCCAGGTGGGGAGTGGGGGCTCCACGGTGGCCTGGCCTGCGATCGGGGCATACCGATCGGTGGGCGGGCTATTTCCGTGGGGGCCTATGTTCCTCCGCGCCGGGCCTCTGTCGGGCTCCGCCATATTTCCTGGGGGCTGGCGCGGAGATGGGAACCCACGCACATGTGCGAACTCGTGCCGGCCATGGTGTGCATGCGCGAACTTGCGCTGGCCGTGGCCCCTCTCACCTTATCATCACTGTCATCAGATAACAGCTATTACTCCATCCACAGAACTCAGAAAAAGCTCAGTGAGACTAAAGGTCCTATTTAATTCTAAAGGAATGACATGTCCTGTAATCCATTCCTGTTTCTTCCTATCTGCCTCTCAACAACATCCAGAACTTACAGCGGAGGTATAGTGGGTTGGAACAGCCCATCGCTCCATTGTATAGTATTACTGGTGTTTCTCTTTTGGATAAGGGCGGATGGTGGTGGGGGGTGCTCTGGGGTGTGTGGAACCTCTCCACTGCGTGGAGTCATACCGAGGACAAAGGAAGATGACTGTGGTTGTTGGAGGTCAATCTTCTCAGTCCCAGGACATGTCCTAGGCTCAACCATTTTTACGAGAAAAAAGGAAGGAAAGTAAGAAAGAGGAGCAGGAAGGTGGAGGTTCTTAAAGAACCTTGTATTTATATAGCACCTTTCATGACTCCAGGATGAACCAAGATACTTCATAGTTAACTACATTTTGAAGTGTTGCAACTGTTGTGAAGCAAAGGATAAATTTAATTGTCGACTGTCCCCTGATTTGAGGATGACGTCTACTCAGGGTCAGGTATTTTGCCATGTGTCTTCACGTGACTAAACAGGCCGATTCTCCACACACAGATCTTCGGACATATGGAAGAAGGGACCATGAGCTATGGTGGGATCCGGAGTAAGATATCAAGGAGCTCTAGCTAAACTTTCCTTCCCCGAGATGCTGCTTAATGGACAAGGTGTCGACATTTTGAACAATTGGCAACTGGCTCCTCCCTGTATTAATCTCAATGTTGCTGAGCTTTGATTCAGAGTGTCTTTGAAGCATTTTCTCTGTCCTCCACTGGAACGTTGGCCATTTTAGAATTAAGAAAATGGGACCTAATAGGGGACATACGTTTCAGCCACCTGGACCCAGTACCCAGTCCATCAAAGTTGACTTACCTGACACAAAGGAAGATGGTTGTGGTGGTTTGAGGTCATCTCAGTTCCAGGGCATTATTGCAAGAATTCCTCAGGGTAGTGTCCAGGGTCAAATCATCTTCCTCAGCTGCTTCCTCAGTGGCCTCCTTCCATCAATAGATCAAAGTGGGGATTTTTGTTGTTGACTGCACAATGTTCAGTACTATTCATGACTCCTCAGCTAATGAAGCAGTCCATGTTCAAAGGCGACAAGACCTGGACAATATCCAGGCTTGGGCTGACAAGTGGCAAGTTACATTCACACCATGCAAGTACCAGGCAATGACCATCTCCAAAGAGAGGTTCTAACCATCAAGGTTCTTTTAAAAAAAAATATATTTATTAAAGTTTTTTAACAACACAATTTTTTTCCCTTTACAAACAATAACACCCCCCCCCCCCCACCGCCCCCCGTAACAAAATAACACAAAATCGCACTGAGCAAGACATATACATGGCAAAATGGTATATTTACATAGCTTTATACACAGTTTCGAGGAACGAGCACACGGAACTTTTGATCAGGGGTGCTTTCGTGGCAGGTATGACCTCCCCCGATATCTGTCGAAGGCTCCTAGAAATGGACACTCTGGGACTTACTGAGGCACAGGCCCTGGCGGGGTCCATGGACGTTGCCTACAAAAACGCGCTGAACTTTGCTCCCGGACGCGAAGCGGCCCCCTGGGCTGCGTGGCACCCCGTTGTGGCAGCCCCTCAGACTTTTCCCCTGACCCCGCAAGCCTGCGCGGCGAGACGGCCTACTACCGCCGCCGGACAACGCTTTTTCTTCTGCGGGCAGGCGAATCATCCCCGTCCGCGCTGCCCGGCCGCACCGCCACCTGCAAAGGGTGCGGCAAGAAGGGCCACTATGTCGGGGTCTGCCAGGCCTGCGCCGTGGCCGCGGTCTCCAGCGATTCGCGGCAACCCCCCTTTCAGGCCCCGGCCGCCCAGCGCTCACCGCCACCCCCCTATCCTCAGGCCACGTGCGATCTGCGGGCGCGGCCATTTTGCCCCCCGGCCACCACGCTGGATGGGTGGGCGCCGCCATTCTGCCCCTCGCCGCCGCCATCTTCTTCATCCCCGGACTCCATGTGCGACCCATGGCTGATGCCATCTTGGATGGGGCCCTAGGCCCCCAGCACAGCTGACTACACGCTGCCCGACCAGAACTTTACGTTACTGCAGCTGGCCTCGGTGACTCTGGACCAGAGTTGGCCCCGGACGCTTGCGAAAGCTACAACGACGATCTCCATCAACGGCCATGTGACGTTGTGCTTGATCGACTCTGGGAGCACGGAGAGCTTTGTTCACCCCGACACGGCATGGCGCTGTTCTCTTGTCACCCATCCCGTAAACCAAAGGATCTCCCTGGCCTCCATATCACACGGTGGAGATAAAGGGGTTCTGCCTAGCAAACCTCACTGTCCAAGGCAGGGAATTCCACAATTTCCATCTGTACGTCCTGCCGCACCTCTGCGCAGCCACCCTCCTTGGGCTGGATTTCCAGTGCCATCTGCAAAGCCTGACTTTTAAATTTGGCGGCCCTATAACCTTACTGTCTGCAGCCTCGCGACCCTTAAGGTCGACCCGCCTTCCCTGTTTGCGAACCACACCCCGGATTGCAAACCCGTCGCCACCAGGAGCAAACGGTACAGTGTCCAGGACCGGACCTTTATCAGGACGGAGGTCCAGAGGCTGCTGAGGGAAGGGGTCATCGAAGCGAGCAACAGTCCCTGGCGAGCTCAAGTAGTGGTGGTAAAGACCGGGGAGAAACATAGGATGGTCATTGACTACAGCCAGACCATCAACAGGTTTACGCAGCTGGATGCGTACCCTCTCCCCCGTATAGCCGACCTGGTGAACAGGATTGCGCAATACACGGATTTCTCCACGGAGGATCTCAAGTCTGCCTACCACCAGCTACCCCTCCGTAATGGTGACCGCCAGTAGAACCCACTTAGCCGTATTCGCGCCAGATCTAACAGCCACCCAGCATTTACCGGCCTCGCTGAGGAGACCCTAGCTGGGTGCCATTCAGTACTGGCCCCCACAAATGGGGACCGGGCAGAATGGTACCGGGGGATGGGAGGGGATTCTCCCAGGAGATCGCAGACCCCCGGGTGGTTGGCCTCCGGGAAGGGTGGTACTCTGGTACTGCTGGTACCATCCAAGCACATTAGCACTGTCAATCTGGCACTTCTGGCAGTGCTATCCAGGTGCCAGCCTGGCACTGCCTAGGTTCCAGCTGGGCATTTTGCCCACACCGGGATTGCGCCCGGGGATGTCCTGCCCGTGTTAGATGGGGAGCGGGGGACATGAGGGCTCAATAACCCCCTCATAGGTAAGTTGGGGCATTGGAAGCGTTTGGGTGTTGAATGGGGGAGGAGGGGGTCGAGAGATCGGAACGGCATTTAATAATGGCATCCCAAACTCCTCCTGCACTGAGGAGCTCTGCTTGCCCGAGCTCGTCAGTGCAGGAAATTATGCTGAGTGCGGAGTCAGGGGGGGCCGTTCCCGTAGGGACTCTAAAGTAGCGTCGGAAATGACCCTGCTAATCCCCCCCTGAACCTTTTTATTTAGTTTGATCGCGCCCAATGTTCCCAAAGCATCTCATAAAGAGCACGAGTGAGGCTGCTTCACAGAATGTTATTTTTTTTTAAAAATATATATTTTATTCAAGTTTTTTGGCCAAACATAACAATACGTAGTGTTTCTTTTACACAGCAATAAAGCAATATAAATAACCGTGGCCAGTTTTAAACAAATAAATAAGTAATATATAAACAAAAACAAAAAAACAAAACTAAATGGCAACTGCCTTGTCCAAAATAAATACTCTCCAAAAATACAGTCCAGCAATCCAATATACAATTACATATACCAAATACCTATACATATACAATAACATCCCTGAGAGTCCGTCCGATTCCTCCCCCCCCCCCCCTCCCCCATGGGTTGCTGCTGTTATCTACTTCTTTTCCATTCCCTCTATCTTTCTGTGAGGTAGTCGACGAGCGGTTGCCACCGCCTGGTGAACCCCTGAGCCGAACCCTCCGTTCTAACTTTATAAACCCTGCCATATCGTTTATCCAGGTCTCCACCCCCGGGGGTTTGGCTTCCTTCCACATTAACAATATCCTGCGTCGGGCTACAAGGGACGCAAAGGCCAACACGTCAGCCTCTCTCGCCTCCTGAACTCCCGGCTCTTCTGCAACCCCAAATATAGCCAACCCCCAGCTTGGTTCGACCCGGACCCCCACCACCTTCGAAAGCACCTTTGCCACCCCCACCCAGAACCCCTGTAGTGCCGGGCATGACCAGAACATGTGGGTGTGGTTCGCTGGGCCTCTCGAGCATCTCGCACACCTATCCCCTACCCCAAAAAATTTACTAAGCCGTGCTCCAGTCATATGCGCCCTGTGTAGCACCTTAAATTGTATCAGGCTTAGCCTGGCACACGAGGACGATGAGTTTACCCTACGTAGGGCATCAGCCCACAGCCCCTCCTCAATTTCCTCCCCCAGTTCTTCTTCCCATTTCCCTTTCAGCTCATCTACCATGAACTTCCCCTCATCCCT
This sequence comes from Scyliorhinus torazame, assembly GCF_047496885.1. Classification (NCBI taxonomy): domain Eukaryota; kingdom Metazoa; phylum Chordata; class Chondrichthyes; order Carcharhiniformes; family Scyliorhinidae; genus Scyliorhinus; species Scyliorhinus torazame. The sequence goes on from NW_027308849.1 coordinate 36,732, forward strand.
CATCTCCCTGTATATGTCCACCACCTTACCGTCCCCCACCCATGTCTCTGAGATCACTCTATCCTGCACTTCCTGCGTCGGGAGCTGCGGGAATTCCCTCACCTGTTGCCTCGCAAAAGCCCGCACAGAATGTTATTAACCATGAATATTTATGACAGGTAAATTGAACCTCATGGATTTCTATTGCTTAGGGCGGCATGGTAGCACAGTGGTTAGCACTGTTGCTTCACAGCGTCAGGGTCCCAGGTTCGGATCCTGGCTTGGGTCACTGTCTGTGCGGAGTCTGTATGTTCTCCCAGTGTCTGCGTGGGTTTCTTCCGGGTGCTCCGGTTTCCTCCCACAGTCCAAAGCTGCGCAGGTTAGGTGGATTGGCTATTCTAAATTGCCGTTAATGTCCAAATTGGTGAGGTGGGGTTACGGGGATAGGGTGGAGGTGTGGGTTTAAGTAGGGTGCTCTTTCCAAGGGCCGCTGCAGACTCAATGGGTCAAATGGCCTCCTTCTTCACTGTAAATTCTATGATTCTAGGTTCTCCTTTCCGTTGACTTTTTTATCTACATTATGGCTTCCAACCTGTCTCCACACCTTCACATCAAGTGACAGGAAGTGCTTATTTCAAAAAAGGTACACATACATATGTTAGAATGGTTTTGAAGCACTGGAAAATAAAATGTGTGGTTGAGTCACCTGACAGGAAGTGGCTTCAAGAACAGTGCATGCCCTTTGCTAAAACCGGTGAGAAAACATTTTCATTTTCAGTCAAACACAGATTCTCCAACCTGCTCTGCCTGTTAATGACATTCAACACCTCTACCTGTGCTGGTGATAGTGAGAGAGGACAGCATTGAAGAGAACCACAGGATGAAAATACAAAGGAATTGTAGCGCACAATGACTTACGATAGAGACGAATAGAGGTGAAGTCGATGAGGCTTTATTAAGCGTGACTTGTTCCCTGCAGTTCAGCAACAGACTGGAGCTGCGGGGAGAAGCCCAGGTTCTTATACTCCGCCTTCAGGGCGGAGCTAGGGATCAACAGCCAACCAGGACCCGGGATCTGTCAGCCAATAGCATCACGGCTTCACAGTCCCACATGACCCCTAATGCATACTACCACAGGAATCATGTACAGTAAATAGAATCTTCTGATAGCATTTTCAAAGGTCTCCGAGCTTCATTGACAGCAATATTTAGATTTATATTTGTTCTTGCTTTGGAAAGCAACACCTCCCAGCAATCAATCTCTCATCTCTACAATCAGAGATCACTCTCATTTGGGTGGGGGTCTCCTACTCAGCCCAGTGCCTGGGCCTGGTTGGGTGACCTCAAGGAGTTTCTACATTTGGAGAAGGACAAGTACACCTTTAGGGGGTCAGTAGAAGGGCTCTACCTAAGATGGCAGCCGCCCATTTCCCTTTTTAAGGGGGTAATCACCGTCAATTGTTAAGGGGTTTGGTTTAGTTCAATTTGGGGGGGTGGGTATGGGATTGGATGTGTTCTTGATTGTTGACTGTGTTCTTTCTATGTTGTAACTTGAAGCCTCTGTCGTGTTATCTATTGTTATACTGTTTTGTTCTAATGAAAAAACTTTTAATAAAAATAATTTAAAAAAAAGATCACTCTCACTCCCCACAGGTGGAGGTCCATCTCACCCCTCTCCCCAGATAGCCAGTGTCACTCACATCCACCCCCATCCAATACAGTGTGTGATCACCCCAAAGTCAAAGTTCACCCCGATGCTCATCCAGAGTCAGACTCTCTCACAGTCATCACTCACACCCCAGTGGCTATCTAACTCACGGTTGTCACTCATTCCCCTGTAGACAGTCAGTAATAATTCTCTTACAGGCAGTAGTCACTTGTACCTCCACAAGCAGTCAGTGGTCACTTTTATCATCCCAAACCTTTCGCATCCACCATTCCATGCCTTCAATAATCATTATTTACATGCTATAGCTGATAGCTAAAACATTATCAGGAATTCTAAAGCCAACAATTTGCATTGATATAACTCTTTTTAAAAAAATGTATTTGTTCAAATTTTCCAACAAAATTTTTAACAAAACCCCCCCCATAACAAAAAACCCATACACCTTCTGCACTGTAAATTCTATGATAATCTATGAAAAAGAAAGAAACGCAAACACAACAGTCAAAAATTAGACAAAACTTTTACATTGGGTTTCCCCGTATACAGTAACCCCTCCATATGACATCAAAGATACCAGTAGGGAAGTCCCCCCCACACCCGAATTTCCCCCCCGAAAGAACCCCCCCCCCTCCTTCCCCCCCACCCTTGGGTTGCTGCTGCTGACCTCCTCCTAACGCTCCGCGAGATAGTCTAGGAACGGTTGCCACCGCCTGAAGAACCCCTGCACAGACCTTCTCAAGGCAAACCTTATCCTCTCCAGCTTAATGAACCCTGCCATGTCATTTATCCAGGCTTCCACACTGGGGGGCTTCGCGTCCTTCCATAATAGCAAGATCCTCCGCCGGGCTACCAGGGACGCAAAGGCCAGGATACCGGCCTCTTTCGCCTCCTGCACTCACGGCTCGTCCGTTCCCCCAAATAGCGCCAACCCCCAACTCGGCTTGACCTGGACTTTCACCACCTTGGACATAGTCCTCGGGAAACCCCTCCAAAACCCATCCAGTGCCGGGCATGACCAGAACATGTGGACGTGATTCGCCGGGCTTCCTGAGCACCTCCCACATCTATCCTCCACCCCAAAGAACCTACTCAACCTCGCCCCTGTCATATGCGCTCTGTGAATAACCTTGAATTGTATTAGGCTGAGCCTGGCGCAAGAGGAGGAAGAATTAACACTACTCAGGGCATCAGCCCACAGCCCCTCATCTATCTCCTCCCCAAGCTCCTCCTCCCACTTGCCCTTTAACTCCTCCTTCGAGGCCTCCTCCTCTTCTTTCAGCTCCTGGTAGATCGCTGAAACCCTGCCTTCTCCAACCCATACACCCGAAATCACCCTGTCCTGAGTCCCCTGTGCCGGGAGCAGCGGGAATTCCCTCACCTGCCGCCACACAAATGCCCTCACTTGCATGTACCTGAAATCATTTCCCGGGGTAACCCAAACTTCTCCTCCAGCGCCCCCAGGCTCACAAATGTCCCATCTATAAACAGGTCCCCCATTCTTCTAATCCCTGCCCGATGCCAGCTCCGAAATCCCCCATCCATCCTTCCCGGGACGAACCGATGGTTCTCCCGAATCGGGGACCAAACCGAGGCTCCCACCTCGCCCCTATGTCGTCTCCACTGCCCCCAGATCTTCAACGTCGCCGCCACCACCGGACTCGTGGTGTACCTTGTCGACGATAGCGGCAGCGGTGCCGTCGCCAGCGCCCTCAGGCTCGTGCCCACACAGGACGCCATCTCTAACCTCTTCCACACCGCCTCCTCTCCCTCCATTACCCACTTACGGATCATCGCCACATTGGCTGCCCAATAATAGTCGCACAAATTCGGCAGAGCCAGCCCTCCCCTGTCCCTACTACGCTCCAGAAACACCCTCTTTACCCTCGGGGTCTTATTTCCCCACACGAAACCCATGATACTCCTACCTACCCGTTTGAAAAAGGCCTTGGGAATCATAATGGGAAGACACTGGAACACAAAGAGAAACCTCGGGAGGACCACCATTTTAACCGACTGCACCCTGCCCGCTAGCGAGAGTGGCAGCACATCCCATCTTTTGAAATCCTCCTCCATCTGCTCCACCAACCGCGCCAAATTGAGTTTGTGCAGGGCCCCCCAACTCCCAGCCACCTGGATCCCTAAGTACCGAAAGCTCCTTTCCGCCCTCTTCAACGGCAGATCGTCTATCCCCCTTCCCTCGTCCCCTGGATGCACCACAAAGACCTCACTTTTCCCTACATTAAGCTTATACCCCGAGAAGTTCCCAAACTCCCTTAAGATCCGCATGACCTCCGCCATCCCCTCCACTGGATCTGCCACATACAGCAACAGGTCGTCCGCATACAGCGACACCCAATGTTCCTCTCCCCCTCGGACCAGTCCCCTCCATTTCCTGGACTCCCTTAGTGCCATGGTCAGAGGCTCAATTGCCAATGCAAACAGCAAGGGAGACAGGGGGCACCCCTGCCTCGTCCCTCGGTACAGCCGAAAGTACTCCGACCTCCGCCGATTCGTAGCCACACTCGCCACCGGGGCTCTATATAGCAATCTGACCCAGCCGACAAACCCCTCCCTGAACCCAAACATCCGCAACACTTCCCAAAGATACTCCCACTCCACCCGGTCGAAGGCCTTCTCCACGTCCATAGTTGCCACTACCTCCGCTTCTCCCTCCACCGAGGGCATCATAATCACATTGAGGAGCCTCCGCACATTAGTGTTTAGCTGCTTGCCCCTTACAAATCCCGTCTGGTCCTCATGAATCACCCCCGGGGCACAGTCCTCAATTCTCGTAGCCAGCACTTTTGCCAGCAACTTAGCATCCACATTGAGGAGCGAGATCGGTCTATACGACCCACACTGCAGTGGGTCCTTGTCCTGCTTCAGGATCAGAGAGATCAGCACCTCAGACATTGTCGGGGGCAAGGTCCCCTCCTCCCTTGCCTTATTGAAAGTCCTCACTAGCAACGGGCCTAGCAGGTCCACGTATTTCCTGTAAAACTCGACCTGGAACCCATCTGGCCCCGGGGCCTCCCTGCCTGCATGCTCCCCAATCCTTTAACCAACTCCTCCAGCCCAATTGGCGCCCCTAAACCAGCCACCTCCTGCTCCTCCACCCTCGGGAACCTCAGCTGATCCAAAAATCGTCTCATCCCCTCTTCCCCCGCTGGGGGCTCAGATCTGTATAGATCCCCATAGAAGTCCCTAAATCCCTAAATACCTCATTTATTCTCACCGCACTCCGCACAGGATTCCCCCCGCTATCCTTAACTCCACCTATCTCCCTCGCTGCCTCCCTCTTACGAAGCTGGTGTGCCAGCATCCGACTCGCCTTCTCCCCATACTCATACATCGCCCCCTGCGCTTTCCTCCACTGTGCCTCTGCTTTCCCTGTGGTCAACAGGTCGAACTCCGTCTGGAGGTTCCGCCGCTCCCTGAGTAGTCCCTCCTCGGGGGCCTCTACATATCTCCTGTCCACCCTTAAGATCTCCCCCACCCTTAAGATCTCCCCCACCAACCTCTCCCTCTCCCTGCTCTCTCTCTTCTCCCTGTGGGCCCTGATGGAGATTAACTCTACCCTGACCACCGCCTTCAGCGCCTCCCAGACTACCCCCACCTGCACCTCCCGATTGTCATTGGCCTCCAAATATCTTTCAATGCACCCCCGCACCCGCCCGCAAACCTCCTCATCCGCCAATAATCCCACATCTAGACGCCACAGCGGGCGCTGGTCCTTCTCCTTTCCTAACTCCAGCTCCACCCAATGCGGGGCGTGGTCTGAGATGGCTATGGCCGAATACTCCGTTCCCTCCACTTTCGGGATTAGCGCCCTACTCAAAATTTAAAAATCTATCCGAGAGTAGGCTCTGTGAACGTGGGAAAAGAATGAAAATTCCCTGGCCTGGGGTCTGACAAACCTCCATGGATCCACTCCCCCCATCTGGTCCATAAACCCCCTAAGCACCTTGGCCACAACCGGCCTCTTACCCGTCCTGGACCTAGAGCGATACAGTGCTGGGTCCAGCACCGTGTTGAAATCCCCCCCCATTATCAAGCTTCCTACCTCCAGATCCGGAATCCGGCCCAGCATGCGTTTCATAAATCCAACATCATCCCAATTCAGGGCATATACGTTTACCAGGACCACCCACCCCCTGCAACCTACTGCTCACCATCACATATCGACCTCCATTATCTACTACAATATTCGTTGCCTCAAACGACACCCGCTTCCCCACCAGTATTGCAACCCCTCTGTTCTTCGCATCTAACCCTGAATGGAATACCTGTCCGACCCATCCCTTTCTCAGCCTGACCTAGTCTGCCACCTTCAAATGTGTCTCCTGGAGCATGACCACGTCTGCCTTCAGTCCCTTTAAGTGCGCGAACACCCGGGCCCTCTTGACCGGCCCGTTCAGGCCCTTCACATTCCAAGTTATCAGCCGGATTGGGGGGCTGCTCACCCTACCCCCCCCCCCCCCCCCCCCGCCGACTAGCCATCTCCTTTTCTAGGCCAGCCACGTGCTCGCGCCTCCCGCACCCCCCAGTCCCCCAGACGGCGGACCCTCGCCCCGAACACATCTCCTACTTCCAGCTCCCCTTTAGCCAATGCAGCAGCAACCCTATACCCCCCTCTCCCCCCCTCCCCCGGCTAGATCCACATCTAGCCCTTTTGCTCCCCCCATAACACTCCCGTAAGTCAGCTGACTCCTGCTGACCCCGGCCTCTCCCGCCATTCCATCGACCCCCTCCAATGTGAGAATCCCCCCCCCCCCTCTGGCAGTCAGTGTGCGCTCCTCTCCAGCACCGCCCATCCCCCCTGGCCCCCACCCCCGTCCTTCCCTAGCGCGGGAAAAAGCCCGGGCTTTCCTGAGCCGGCCCCGCCCCCTCTGGCGCAGCTCCTTTTGCGGCCTTAACCCAATTCCCCGTCCCCGGGCCTCCACTTCGCCTCTTCCTTCGTGGGGCCCTGCCCCTCCAACACCGACGCCCACACTCTCCCACAGTCTCCCCATCCAATCCCTTCACCCATCCCCATCCAGCACCCAAACCAGAGGAACATTCCCTAAACGTAATAAACACTACATATACAGTAAACATCCACCCACAACAAACCCTCAATTTGAGTCCAACTTTTCAGTCCATCTAAAGCTCCATGCCTCATCAGGCGTTTCGAAATAGTGGTGCCAATCCTGGAACGTGACCCACAATCGCGCTGGCTGCAGCATACCGAACTTCACCCCCTTACGATGGAGCACCGCCTTAGCCCGATTAAAACTCGCTCTCTTCTTAGCCACCTCTGCACTCCAGTCCTGATAGATTCGGATCTCCGTGTTCTCCCACCTGCTGCTCCGCTCTTTCTTGGCCCATCTCAGGACACACTCTCTGTCCATGAAGCGGTGAAACCTCGCCACTACAGCCCTGGGCAGCTCGTTGGCTTTGGGTCTCCTTGCTAGGACCCGGTGAGCCCCATCTAGCTTCAGAGGCCTTGGGAAGGCTCCCGCGCCCATCAGCGAATTGAGCATCGTGCTCACATATGCCCCGGCATCGAGCCCCTCCACTCCTTCAGGGAGACCCAGAATCCGAAGATTCTTCCTCCTCGACCTATTGTCCAGGTCCTCAAATCTTTCCGCCCACCTCTTGTGCAGCGCCTCGTGCGCCTCCACCTTCACCGCCAGGCCCAAGATCTCGTCCTCGTTCTCAGAGGCTTTTTTGCCGCACCTCCCGGATCGCCACCCCTTGGGCCTTCTGAGTCTCCACTAGCTTCTCAATCGCCACCTTCATTGGCGCCAGCATTTCGGTTTGCAGCTCCTCAAAGCAGCGTTTAGGAAACCCCTGCTGCTCCTGCGACCACTGCGCCCACGCTGCTTGGTCTCCACCCGCCGCCATCTTGTTTTTTCTCCCTCTCACATTTCGATGCTCCAAGATCACTTTTTTCACCGCTCCACTCCTGGTCCAATTCATATAATGTCAGGGGGACCTTTCTGTCACCTTCCCACACTGGAAGCCGTCGAACAATTGCCGTTGGGGCCCCTCTAGAGAGCCCAAAAGTCAGTTCCCGGTGGGAGCTGACGAACGTGCGACCTACCTAGGGATAGCCGCAACCGGATGTGATATAACTCTTTTAACCTAATAAAATATCCTAAACAGCTTCACAAGAGAATTATAAAGCTAAATATGACACTGAGCTACATATAGCAATATTAGAGCAGTTGCTTTTTTAAAATTAATTTACAGTATGTAGGCATCACTGGTTAGGCCAGCATTTATTGCCCATCCCTAGTTTCCCCTCAGAAGGTGATGGTGAGTTGCCTTCTTGAACCGCTGCAGTCATCGAAGTGTAGGTACACTCACTGTGCTGTTAGGGAAGGAGTTCCAGGATGTTGCCCCAGTGACAGTGAAGGTACGGTGATACATTTCCAAATCAGGGTGCTAAATGACTTGGAGGTGAACCTGTTCCCAGGTATCTGCTGCTCTTGTCCTTCTAGATGGTAGCGGTCGTGGGTTTGGAAGGAGCTGTCTAAGGAACCTTGGTGTGTTACTGCAGTGCATCTTGTAGATGGTACACATGCTGACACTGTTCGTCGGTGGTGGAGAGTTTGAATGTTTGTGGAAGGAGGAGGAATCAAGCGGGTTGCTTAGTTCTGGATGGTGTCGAGCTTCTAGAACATAGAACATTACAGCGCAGTACAGGCCCTTCGGCCCTCGATGTTGTGCCGACCTGTGAAACCACTCTAAAGCCCATCTACGCTATTCCCTTATCATCCATATGTTTATCGAATTACCATTTAAATGCCCTTAATGTTGGCGAGTCTACTTAAACACCCTTACTACTCTCTGAGTAAAGAACCTACCTCTGACATCTGTCCTATATCTATCTCCCCTCAAATTAAAGCTATGTCCCCTCGTGCTAGACATCACCACCTGAGGAAAAACACTCAAGGTTTCTTGAGTGTTGTTGGAGCTGCACTCATCCAGGCAAGTAGAGAGTGTTACATTACACTCCTGACATGTGACTTGTAGATGGTGGACGGGCTTTAGGAGTCAGGAGGTGAGTTACTCGCCATAGGATTCGTAGCCTTTGACCTGCCCTGGTAGCCACAGTATTAATATGACTAGTCCAGTTCAGTTTCTGATCAATGGCAACCCCCAGGATGTTGATAGTGGGGGATTCAGCGTTGGTAATGCCTTGAGGGACAAGGGGCGGTGGTGAGATCCTCTCTTGTAAGAGATGGTCATTGCCTGGAACTTGTGTGGCATGAATGTAACTTGTCACTTGTCAGCCCAAGCCTGGAGATTTTCCAGGTCTTGCTGCACATGGACATGGACTGCATCAGTATCGAGGAGTCATGAATGGTGCTGAACATTGTGCAGTCATCTGCAAACACCCCCACCTCTGACCTTATGATGGAATGGAGGTCATTGATGAAGCAGCTGAAGATGGGTGGGCCTAGGCCACTACCCCAAGGAACTCCTGCAGTGATGTCCTGGAGCTGAGATGATTGACCTCCGACACACACAACCATCTTCCTTTGTGCCAAGTATGACTCCAACCAATGGAGAGTTTTCCCCCTGAATCCCATTGACTCCAGTTTATCTCAGGCTCCTTGATGCTATACTCGCTCAAATGCTGCCTTGATGTCAAGGGCAGTCACTCTCACCTCACCTCTGGCATTCAGCTCTTTTGTCCATGTTTGAACCAAGGCTGTAATGAGGTCAGGAGCTGAGTGACCCTGGTGGAACCCAAACTGAGCGTCCGTGAGTAGGTTATTGCTAAGTAAGTGCTGCTTGATAGCACCGTTGATGACTCCTTCCATCACTTTGCTGATGATGGAGAGTAGACTGATAGTTCAAAGATGCAGCCTTCGCAGACTGTGTAAAAAGGGAAATTAAGATAGAAAGGCAGGGAGGTTTAAGGAGTGAATTTCAGAACCTTGGGCCGAGGCAGCTGAAGACCCAACCACCACTCATGGAGTAATTAACTTCAGGAATGCTCCAGAGGCCAGAATTAGAGTGCCGATATCTTAAGAGAGTTGTAGGGCAGGAAAAGGTTGCAGAGATCGGGAGGCGTGAGACGACGGAAGGATTTTAAAATGAGGATGAGAATTTTGAAATCCCTTCATTGCTTGACTGGGAGTCGGTGCAGGTTAAGACATGGGCAGCAGCACTTTGGATGACCTCAGGTTTACAGAGTACGTTGGCCGGGAGTACATTGGAATAGTCAAGACAGAAGTAACGGAGGCAAGAGTGAGGGTTTCAGCTGCAGTGAGAGGGGTGGAGGGTGCCAGGCAATGTTAAGGAGATGGAAATAGATGGGCTTAGCCATACCACTGATATCAGGTTGGAAGCCCATCTTGGGGTTCAATGTGAAAGTTTGCAAGCAGACTGGTTTAATCCCAGGCAGTTGCCATGGAGAGGGCTGGAGTCGGAAATTAGGAAACAGAGCGTGTATTGGGGACTGAAATCCATGGTTTTAGTCTCCCCAACATTTATTTGGAGGAAATCTCTGCTGATCCAGAAGTTATTGCTGGAAAAGCAGTCTGATAGTTTCGCAACATGAATGAATTGAAAGAAGTGGTGGAAACAGATAAAAACTCATGAAAAGGGCTTTATTTGCTGGATTTAAAATTAATTTACATTCATATTGGTTGGGTGATCCATGCAAAATGATTGCAGTACAGACACATCCACCTGCACTCTCTGCTGAACCAATATTGGCACAGTCAGCCAGGTGAAGAGATCATTGGTACAGGGTCGCCCTCTGTTGGAAAGTGATGGTATTAACCAGACAATCAATATTTCCTCACAGGGGACAAAAAAACTGTTGAACCTCTTTGGCTAATATGGCATTTTGAGCAAGGATAAGCTCAGAATGATGGACTGGAGGAGAATTACTCTGCGAAATCCAATTCAGATAAACCCCCCAAAAAGCCCATGAGAGGTTAGAAAATAGATTCTTTTGGCTTGGTATAAAAATGAGAAAAGGAATGGTAATCACACGTCAATTGGACGGTAGAAGTGATCAAACTATACAGGTGACACTGGGCAAATAGGGAGTGATAATGGAGCAAGTGTAAAATAAAATACAAGTTCAGAGGAACATGCAGGTTCAGTCGGCAGTTAGAAAGGCAAATGCAATGTTCGCATTCATGTCGAGAGGGCTAGTACAAGAACAAGGATGTACTTCTGAGGCTCTGGTAAGACCCCATTTGGAGTATTATGAGCAGTTTTGGGCCCCGTATCTAAGGAAGGATGTGCTGGTCTTGGAGAGGGTCCAGAGGAGGTTCACAAGAATGATCCCTGGAATGAAGAGCTTGTCGTATGAGGAACGGTTGAGGACTCTGGGGCTGTACTCATTGGAGTTTAGAAGGATGAGGGGGGATCTTATTGAAACTTACCAGATACCGCGAAGCCTGGATAGTGGAGAGGATGTTTCCACTTGTAAGAAAAACTAGAATCAGAGGACACAATCTCAGACGAAAGGGATGCTCCTTTAAAACAGAGATGAGGAGGATTTTCTTCAGCCAGGTGGAACTCTGCCGCAGAAGGCTGTGAGGCTAAATCACTGAGTGTCTTTAAGACAGAGATAGATAGGTTGTTGATTACTAAGGGGATCAGGGCTTATGGGGAGAAGGCAGGAGAATGGGGATGAGAAAAATATCAGCCATGATTGAATGGCGGAACAGATCCGATGGGCCGAGTGGCCTAATTCTGCTCCTATGGTCTAAGTGCAAATGGTTACAGCAGAAAAGCAGAAGGGGTGAATGAAAATCTGACAAAGAAAAAAAACTCTCAGCCCAGAAATATGGTGAAAAAAAGACATGTGGGTTCAGTGTACCGAGGCTATTGTCCACATCAGTAAAACCATGTAGTATAGATCCGAAAGATTTTGATGCACATTACACAAGTGGTTTTCCTGGAGACACATACATAGGATGAAAAGGAACATATCTTAACACTTATATACTAAAAAACACAAAACAGCAATAAGGCAGCATTGTAACTTGCAGTGTATAATTACTAAAGATCACACAATACATCACACAAACATGAAATTCTGTGTTTTTAAGGTACTTTGTAAAAATATTATTATTTTAGATGCTCATTACTTCTGAGCCATTCCAGCTGAAGCACCTTGGCCATGAAACAGCAAAAAGTTAGATTGATAGTCTGGAGGCAGCTGATTTAGAGACCAGGGGCCCGGGTTCGATTCCCGGCTTGGGTCACTGTCTGTGCGGAGTCGGTGCGTTCAACCCGTGTCTGCGTGGGTTTCCTCCAGGTGCTCCAGTTTCCTCCCACAAGTTCCGAAAGATGTGCTTGTTAGGTGAATTGGACATTCTGAATTCTCCCTCAGTGTACCCGAACAGGTGCTGGAGTGTGGCGACGAGTGGCTTTCCACAGTAACTTCATTGCAGTGTTAATGTAAGCCTACTTCTGACACTATAAAGATTATGATTATTATAACTGGCGCCCGCTACGATTTTGGCTTCAAACCCAATTCTCTGTCTAATCGGGTTTCCGGCATCAGCTGACGTAAAATCCTGCCCAAGGTTTCTGGAATACCATTCTGTCTGGTCCATATTATAATTTTAATTACTATCACAAATGTATAACTACCTGATGTCAGCAAAGTAGATCCAGTTATATTGCCTTATGTTTTATGAAAAATAGCAATCAGGGGCAAGATTCTCCGACCCCCCGCCGGGTCGGAGAATCGCCGGGGGCTGGCGTGAATCCCGCCCCTGCCGGTTGCCGAAGTCTCCGGCACCAGAGATTCGGCGGGGGCGGGAATCGCGCCGCGCCGGTTGGCGGGCCCCCCCGCATGATTCTCCGGCCCGGATGGGCCGAAGTCCAGCCGCTAAAATGACTGTCCCGCCGGCGTAAATTAAACCACCTACCTTACCGGCGGGACAAGGCGGCGTGGGCGGGTTCCGGGGTCCTGGGGGGGGGGGCTGCGGGGCAATCTGGCCCCGGGGGTGCCCCCACGGTGGCCTGGCCCGCGATCGGGGCCCACCGATCCACGGGCGGGCCTGTGCCGTGGGGGCACTCTTTCCCTTCCGCCTCCGCCACGGTCTCCACCATGGCGGAGGCAGAAGACACTCCCTCCACTGCGCATGCGTGGGAAGCTGTCAGCGGCCGCTGACGCTCCCGCGCATGCGCCGCCTGGAGATGTCATTTCCGCGCCAGCTGGCGGGGCACCAAATGCCTTTTCCGCCAGCTGGCGGGGCGGAAATTCATTCGGCGCCGACCTAGCCCCTCAATGTTGGAGCTCGGCCCCCAAAGATGCGGAGCATTCCGCACCTTTGGGGCGGCGCGATGCCGTCTGATTTGCGCCGTTTTGGGCACCGGCGCGATTCTCCGACCCGGCGGGGGCCGGCGTAGATTAAACCACCTACCTTACCGGCGGGACAAGGCGGTGTGGGCGGGTTCCGGGATCCTGGGGGGGGGGGGCGCGGGGCGATCTGGCCCCGGGGGTGCCCCCACGGTGGCCTGGCCCCCGCCGGGTCGGAGAATCGCCGGGGGCTGGCGTGAATCCCGCCCCCGCCGGTTGCCGAAGTCTCCGACACCGGAGATTCGGCGGGGGCGGGAATCGCACCGCGTTGGTTGGCGGGACCCCCCCCCGCTCGATTCTCCAGCCCCGATGGGCCGAAGTCCCGCCGATAAATTGCCTGTCCCGCCGGCGTAAATTAAATCACCTACCTTACCGGCGGGACAAGGCGGCGTGGGCGGGCTTCGGGGGGGGGCGGGGTGATCTGACCCCGGGGGGTGCCCCCACGGTGGCCTGGCCCGCGATCGGGGCCCACCGAGCCACGGGCGGGCCTGTGCCGTGGGGGCACTCTTTCCCTTCCGCCTCCGCCATGGTCTCCACCATGGCGGAGGTGGAAGAGACTCCCTCCACTGCGCATGCGTGGGAAACTGTCAGCGGCCGCTGACGCTCCCGTGCATGCGCCGCCCGGAGATGTCATTTCCGCGCCAGCTGGCGGGGTAACAAAGGCCGTTTCCGCCAGCTGGCGGGGCGGAAATTACTTCGGCGTCGGCCTAGCCCCTCAATGCCAAAAAACACACAGCTGGGGGACCGGAGAATCCAGCTCTTAATTCCAGTTCTGTTGCACCTTTGGGGCGGCGCGATGCCTGTCTGATTGGCGCGTTTTGGGCACCAGTCGGCGGACATTGCGCCGTTTCCGGAGAATTTCGCCCGATTTGTGCCGTTTTGGGCGCCAGTCAGCGGACATCGTGCCGTTTCCAGAGAATTCCACCCCTTGTCTTTTATGATGCTTCTCAAGCTTAAACAGGAAATAGTTTGTTTTAATCAGAAGTAATTTGTGATGTCTTCCTAAACACACTCAAATGAGTCAGGGAAGCTCATTCTTATATAAAGTGTGAAGGTTTCAACCCACTCTTTGATTCCTTCTCACCCAGAGTAAAACTATCACATTGCAATGTCATCCTGCACCTCAAAACCTAATTGATTATCTTTACATTAATGTTTTCTACCAATATATGTAAGATTTGTGTATATGTTACTCTACAGAATCACCTTGGGCCTAGACCTTGCAATTACACCGTGACAGTTAACATAATAGAATCAAATAGAAAGTGCTCACATAGCATTTTTGAATGTCAGTACAAAATTATAACAAGGTGATGCAAAGAAGTAAAGCATGTGATAAAAAGTGTGTTCTCCACAAGATTTTCAACAATATATAGATCTATTAAAATGTGACATTTCAACATTCTAATATTCAATGGTATTTTCATAAGATAGTGAGGGCATACACTGGATTGCTGATGAGTAGGTTGTCCTAATCCTAGAGCCACCATTGGCACAGTCACTGGTATCTATTATTCAGGTTCAGTAAGTTTCAACAATCACATTGGAAGGTTGAACACAAGTTTTCACAGTTAACCAGGTCAAAAGGGTACATTGTACAAAATCATTTTATAATGCACAGATATTAATGAGGGAGCCAGCCATACATTAGTGGTTATCAGGTGTTGTCATATTTACATTTTCTGGAAGTCTATAATAAAATTGTTACAAAGAATCTTTCCATGTTGTAAACAATTCCTTAGCGATCACATGAGAAACGCTTTGTTGTGAAATACTACTTAAGCGCAAATGATCATTTACACGGTTAAAGGAAGGGTTGAAGTTCACCATTTTTGTGAATTGAGCTTTAATAAATGGTTTGGTTAAATTTAAAAAAGCACAACTTTTATTATCAGAAATGTGTCTCAGTTCAAACCAAAAGATTACAGATGTAATGCAATTTTTTCTGGGGGTGAGGGAAGGAAACATGACAAGCTCACATGAACAGTGATCCAGTGCAACAGAACTGGAATTAAGAGCTGGATTCTCCGGTCCCCCAGCTGTGTGTTTTTTGGCAACGCCATGTTCGCTGGCGGTGGGACCTCTACTCCCGCCGCTTGTCAATGGGATTTCCCATTGAAGCCACCCCGCGTTGCCAGGAAGCCCGAGGGCGGGGGTGCGCTGGCGGCAGGAACAGGGAATACTAACAGCTGGAGAATTTTGATCGAAATAATGAAAGAGTGATACTGGCTGACTGCATTGTATAGATGGCACCAAGATTCGGAGAAAGGATAGAGTCCCAACAACGATTCGCGTTCTCTACACCAACCAGGTTCTTTAAAGTGAGGGATAAAGAAAAGTTAATAAAAACAGAAAATGGGGGATAAACTCAGCAGGTCTGGCAGCATCTATGGGGAGAGAAGAGTTAATGTTTCAGTCTTAAATGATCCTTCTACAGCCAAAACGTTAACTCTGTTTCTCTCTACATAGATGCTGCCAGACTTTGAGCTTATGAAGCATTTTCTGTTTTTATTTCAGGTTTCCAGCATCTACAGTATTTTGCCTAATATAAAGAAAGGTTCATTGTCTTAGTTCAGTTTTGGAAGTATTGCTTGTTGCCGAACTTCTCCCTGAATTAACCCTCCAAAGTACAACACTTATTTCTTGTCTGGTGTCAATGGTGGAAGCTTCAAAGTTCAAATTCTAATTACTCAATGACAGATTGGTTGTCTACCATCTCATGCTTGTGCTGGTGTAGAAAGTGACAGCAAGCCCTACCAGCCTTCAAAGTGTACCACTGCAGGTGGTTGATGTGGTGGTGATAACTTCACTGTGGACGGAAAGTTCCAGAACTTTCTGAGGTGAAATAGAACAATTCTCACAAATATCACTGTTCTTGAGCAATATTGCACTGTAATTGTGCCCCTTTTTCTCATGTGGCTGAAATTTTATCTGGAGCTTACAAATGGGAGCTCAGAATATCGGCTAAAGAACCCATCAGCAAGGGAGCATCAGACTCCACTCCCTCTTGCTAGGTAGGTCTTAGCTCAGTGTCCACACACCGCCTCTCTGATCACATTGGCTGAGATCAGGAACAAAGTTTATTGGAATTCACATCTGATTTAATCCACTCAATAAAATTTAGACAAAAATAAAATGTTTCCAATTGTAAATGGCTAATCCTATTCTCCAGTCCATGTCAGAAATTCCTGTCCTCAGCCATATTCAGCTACACATACAATTAGATCATGTGATGTTGCTCAACAATAGTTTACAACATTTTTGTGCTTAGCTGCTGGAAGTGTGACTCCAACTATTTAATCAAACTGCTTTCTCCTGCAAATCAAATATGACACAGCAACTGCAATGGGGCAGTTACCCCAAGAAACAGGCAAGCAAAAAGGTTCAAAATTTCGAAAATAACAGAACTCTTTGGTCACTCTAAATGGGCTACGTTCGAGATGAGAAACCCCGTTATAATCTGTCTTCATTACAGTGAGTATTCAATCGGACAAAAACTCAAAGCCCAGAGAGGTGTGACATTTAATGCTCTGAGGATCTTCTTCTGCATTTGTCCTACTCAATGGTGCATGGGTGCAGAATAATCAGTATTGATCAATGTCTTCCCAATGATATTCAGGAGTCTCTCTTCCAACGGCAATTCCAAATTATAGAATTCAGCTACTTGTCTCCATTATTTGTAGATCAGTGTTCCTCACCAAATTTGCTTGATGCCTCTTTTGTCATTGTCCTATTGAGGGCTAGGTTCCAGAGCGCAAACAGATGGATCAGCTTGAGTGCTACCTGCATCTAACTGCGTCGGATCACATCCAGTGGGTAAACAGTCAACGTGGCTGAACAAGTCTGCTCCCCCAGTGCATTCACGGCCTTGCATGCATAATGCCCAGAGTCCTTTTGTGTGAGATTCGTAATAATTAGCGAACAGCTCCCATCCTCAATATAGTTGATCTGGAAGTGTGATGACTCGATAAGCGGATCCTCATTTTTATACCAAATCACTTCAGGGTCCGGGTAACCTGAGTAAGGACAGAAAAACGTAAAGGAATGATGAGAGCCTTCAAAACAAACACTTGACGTTCGGGAAAAAGTACAAGTTGAGGCTTTAGTTTTAATCAGGGATGTTGGAAAAGCAAATTGTTTTTGGACTTCCTGTAGAAACGTTGCTGATGCCCCTCCCCCAGTAAGTAGAAAACTGATTCAGCGCTGAGTATTAAGCAAGATGACATAGAATGTACCTCAAAGGAAAAAGACATAAGTATTTGCATTTTTATGTGCCTTATGTCTCACAGGAACATTGCAAAGTGTTTCACAGCAACTAACTCCTCTTGAAGTGAAGTGACTAATGCAGGAAAACAGGGCAACCACAGCAAGATTCCACCTCCAACAACTGGATTTTCCAGTCATATTCCTCACAGTGCCATTGGACTCGGGTTCAGTTCCAGAATTAGATGAGTGTGCGGAGTTTGCACGTCCTCCCAATGTCTGCTTGGGTTTCCTCCGGATGCTCCGGTTTCCTCCCATAGTCCAAAGATGTGCAGGTTAGGTGGATTGACCATGGCAAATTGCCCCTTAGCGTCCAAAGGTTAGGTGGGGTTGCAGGGGAAGTGGGTCTAGGTAGGGGGCTGCATCAAAGGGTCAGTGCACAATCGATGGGCTGAATGGCCTCCTTCTGCACTGCAGGGATTCTATGATTTTTGTATTGTTTGGTGGGGTGAGGAGTGACATGCAAGGTGGAATGAAGTTGATCATTTTGGGGAACTGCCTGATGTCCTCCTCTGTTATTGTAATAAGACTGGGAATGCGCTGCCCATGTGGAGTTTGCACATTGTCCCTTCGTCGGCAAGGATCTTACCTCCACAAACCCAAAGATGTGCAGGGTAGGTAGATTGGCCACATTAACTTGTCCCTTAATTGGAAAAAAACATTTGGGTACTCTAAATTATCAAGAGAAAAAAAAAGACTGGGAATAAAATGTCATTGCAAATGTACCACTCCTTAAATAACCAAGCTCTGGGGCGAAATTCTCCTACCTGCCCCGCCACATTTCTGCCCCGACCGGCCGGCGGGAGTCTCCGTTAACACCGGCCGGTCAATGGGGTTTCCCATTGTGGGGCAGCCCCACGCCATCGGGAAACCCCCGGGCGCCGGCAAAACGGAGACTCCCGCCGGCGGAGAATGACGCCCATGATCTCCACTGTGCTTCATGAAACCTAATCGATTCTGAGGCAGTTTGACACCTTAGAAAATATGGATGAAAAGAAAAGAAATCAAATGGTTTGTAACGGGATGATGGTGGATACTCCTGATGTATGGGATGGGGAGAGATTGGATGAAACTCTGGGAACAGCCCACCCAGAAATATGGACAAATATCCATAGTGCGAGATAATGGACAACGTTTGAGCATGAATTGGCTGCAATGTTTCTTACCTTATAGCAGTGGTCGCATTTCAAAAATACTCATGGCTATTGAGTGCTCTGGGACATCCCGAGGTGCCACACTCAGTTTATATGTAAACTGACTGAAGAGTTTTGAAAAAACGAGAAAGATGCAGCTAATGCTGGCACTGCCTGTACAAGGCTCAGAAAAGGCGTTTGCCCTCCTCACCGATGACATAGGGCTAAAGATTTCATACCTAATTAAGAGTGACAAACACTTCCAGTGGTGCTCACCTTCAATGTGGCACTGTAGACAGGATGCACTGCCTTCCACTTCCGCCACATCTTCTAAAGCTTTGCTGAAAAATGGCTTCCTTTGAATTTGCTCATCCAGGGAAGAGAGCACCTCCTCTTGCTCAGTTAGACTCAGAACTGGAAAAGGATGAGAAAGTAGAACACGATAGTTAACATCCACTATACAGCCACAGACAAGAACTACAATGCATGCCTATTTGCAGTTGATAGAGGGGTTCAATAACTGTCTTGTCACAATTTCCATGGTTGTTATTTAGCATGATGTGGAGATGCCGGCGTTGGACTGGGGTGGGCACAGTAAGATGTTTTACAACACCAGGTTAAAGTCCAACAGGTTTATTTGAAATCACGAGCTTTCGGAGCTCCGAAAGCTTGTGATTGCAAATAAACATGCTGGACTTTAACCTGATGTAGTCAGACGTCTTACTTTTATTTGGCATTACATAAAACAAGTTCCAACTAGGAGCCTTTTCCCTGCGGGTGCAGGTGAATGGCGAGTAATCAGGAGCAGGGACTCTGTCCAATTGTCCATTTTCCAACCCAGTAATCAGTAAACGTGGCCCAGAGCAGGAATAAATCAATCACTCCTGTACACCTCACTACCTGGCAGGCATTGTCCTATTCTGATTTGTTATTGTCCAGGGAGTAGATGGTAGTATTATGATAATGTCACTGAACTAGTAGCACAGAGGCTATTGCCCTGGGGTCATGGGTTCAAATCCCACCATGGCAGGAGTGCAATTTAAATTTAGTTAATAAAATTTGGAATTGAAAACTAGTCTGAGTGATAGCAACCAGGAAAACATTAACAATTATCGGAACAACTCATTTGGGTCACTGATGTCTTTTACGAAAGGAAATCTGCTGTTCTTACCCAGTCTGGCCCCACAGGTGACTCCAGACCCACAATAATGTGGTTGACCTTTAACTGCCCTCTGAAATGGCCCAGTAAGCTATTTATTTCAAGGGCAATTAGAGATGAACAACAAATGCTTATCTTGTCAACGATGCCCACATTCCATCAAATAATATGTTACAAAAATCTAGGAGAAAGACATTAGCAGCAAGGAAAATAGTTGAAGAGAAAACAACGTAGATTTTTAAAATTCATTCAAGGGATGTGGGCGTTTCTGGCGAGGTCAGCATTTCTTACCCATTTCCAATTACCCTTCAGGAGGTGGTGGTACGCTGCCCTTGAGAAGATGGTGGGGAGCTGCCTTCTTGAACCGCTGTGGTCCCCTAGATGTAGGTACACCTACATTGCTGTTAGGAAGGGAGTTTCAGGATTTTGAGCCAGCGACAGTGAAGGAACAATGATATATTTCCAAGTCAGGATGGAGAATGGCATGGAGGGGAACCTGCAGGTGGTGGCGTCCCCATGTGTCTGCTACCCTTGTCCTCGATGGTAGAAGTCAAGGCTTTGAAAGTTGTAAAAGTGTTCCTGCAGTGCATCTTGTAGATGGTATGCACTGCTGCTACTGTGTGTCGGTGATGGAGGGAGTGAATATTTGTGAATGGTGTGCCAATCAAACAGGCTGTTTTGTCCTGGATGGCATCGAGCTCCTTGAGGTAACATCAAAATTATAGACTATAAAAGGAAGAATGAGGTACAGGATTGTTTTGGGCTATTAGAAATGTCATCAACCTTTGACTCTTTAATTATATGGAAAACGTAGCATGTAAGATAACTATAAAAGGACTTCAAAAGAAAAACAAAAAACAGATAGGGGATTGGACACAATAGGATAGAACCAGTTTTATTGAAAGCTGTAAAAAATGAGAATGAATGTTGCTTTTGGTAGGAGAGGGAACATGAAAGAAACAAGGAAGCATCGCTTTAGCAAAATCATCGATTCCCCCCATTAGAACAGTCTGTACAATAGACATTCAGAACAATGTTTACAGCTGTGATTGTTACGGTCCAGTTGGTGCTATAATTGGACAGGAAGATGCCAGACTGGACCCTATCACAAAAGACCGAAACTTTTACTTTAAAAAAAAATGTGCAGGTACAGAATCACAGAGCTGCTAATTAGTTTGAAAAACAAGAAAAAAAAACTTAATTAAACATGAAAAAAATGGATGATACAATACTCCTTTACACCCCCCCTTAGCTTAACAATTACACACAGATTTTAAGATTAACATGGATTACAAAGCACATCTTAAGCTACAATGGTGTCAACACAAAAAGATCCTTTAAGCATTCAGATTGGCTGTGGCCAAAAACATGGGCCGCAATTATCCCATCGGGAGAGAAATTCTCCGCCCCGCCACATTTCTGCCCCGACCCGCCGGCGGGATGCTCCGTTACACCGGCCGGTCAATGGGGTTTCCCATTGTGGGGCAGCCCCACGCCGTCGGGAAACCCCCGGGCGCCGGCAAAACGGAGACTCCCGCCTGCGGAGAATGACGCCCCTGAAGACTAAGTCCCGATGCCGGAGTGAAAACCGGAGGGTTTCACTCCGGCGTCGGAGGCCGCTCCCAGACCCCTATTCCCCCGCCCCCCGGGGGTCTAGGAGCGGCGTCGCGTCATTTACGTGCGGCAGGCCTTGGCGCCGCGTAAAACTGGTGCCGCGTAAATGATGTGGCCGGCGCCACGTCATCACCCGCGCATGCGCGTTTGCCGTCCTCCCCGAGGCCGCCCCGCAAGAAGACATCGGATGGATCCTCCTGGTGGAGGAAAGGAGGTCCACCTTCAGAGAGGCCGACCTGCCGATCAGTGGGCACCGATCGTGGGCCACACCCCTTTTGAGGCCGCCCCCGGTGCAGGAACCACCCTCTTCTCCCCCCCCCCCCAGCATTCCCGCCGGCAGCGACCAGGTGTGGACGGCACCGGCGGGAAGCCGTCATGTTGGGCAGGCCGCTCAGCCCATCCGGGCCGGAGAATCGCCGCTTGCCCGTTACAAACGGCGAGCGGAAATTCTTCCAGTGGCCAGCCGTGATTCTCGCCGCACTGGTTTGGGGGGGGGTGGGAGAATCGGGTGCGGGTGCCGGGGCAGGACTCGCGCGGCGCCTCGGCGATTCTCCCACCCGGCGTGGGGGGGGGGGGGAAGAATTCCGCCCATGCACTTCCCTCTGAACCCAAGTTAGTGATGTGGATTTCTGTTTAGAATTCCCCCAGGTAATTGCCACTTGAGAATTTCCAATTTCCACTCACAAATCACACTTTAAAATCTTCTCTCATTATAATGTTTTCCCGGAGAGGTTTGCATTCAGAAATTCAGTCCAGATTTCCAAATGACACTTTTAAACAAATATTCCTCTCCATTTTTAATTGCAAACCCAGTCGAGGATTTACACCAACCAACCCCTTTAGGATTGCTTTTTAAAAAACCTTTAGGTTTTCTTAGTGTTGACTGGTGAAAAATCAGTGCACAATTAATTGCCTCTTGATTCCCAGACTATAGTAAAATTACATTTCTGGACATCCGGTGGCAGCCATGGAGTAAACGGTCGTACATTCAGCAGCTCTCGCCCTTAGTGCTTTTTTTAATGGTGTTTAAGCCGGATTTTTCAGAAAACCTCTCAACATAAGTTGATCGAAGGGAGAGGAAAAGGAGGTGACCCTCAATTTATGGAATTGTGTCCAAATAAGAGTCGAAAAAGGTGAAACCAAAGGATGAGTGAAAGCAAGAATCAGGGGCGAAATTCTCCGTTATCGGCGCAAAGTCCGCCGATCGGCGCACAAAACGGCACAAATCTGACTTGCGTCACGCCGGAAAAATGGTTCAAAAGTCTCCGGCCCGAAATGGGCTAGCAGCGACGTGACGGGATCCGCGCTTGCGCACGTGGTTCACGCCGTGCAGCGTCATACACGCCGCACGGCGTGACGGCTCATAAGGCCGCGCTGCTCCCCCCCACCCGACCGGAACACCCGACCGGAACACCCGACTGGATGGCTGGCCGCCGCTCAGCCCCGAGGTTCCAGTCACGGGATGTGGAGGCGCTCCTGGACGCAGTGGAGCAGAGGAGGGTCGCCCTGTATCCCGGGCACGGCCGCAGAGTTGCCCCACGCCACAGCCGGCGTCTGTGGAGGGAGGTGGCAGAGGCCATCACCGCTGCGGCCCTGACATCACGGACAGGCACCCAGTGCCACAAGACGGTGAACGACCTCGTCAGAGCAGGCAGGGTGAGCCTCCCCCATATCCCCCCCTCTCCATATCCACCCCTCCCCATATCCCCCCCCCTCCCCCATATCCCCCCCTCCCCCATATTCCCCCCCTCCCCCATATTCCCCCCCTCCCCCATATCCCCAAGTTAATCCAGCCCTAACCTTAACCTCTGCAATGCACGCGCAACCGATGGCGTGCATTCATATACCTGCCTAACACTGTTGCCTTTTACCCCTGCCACCCCCCCCCCCCCCCCCCCCGGCCACAGGAGAAGCGCGCACACAACAATAGGGAGCATGTGAGGACTGGAGAAGGCCCCGCTGATGAGAGGCCACTGACTGAACACGAGGAAAGGGCCCTGGAACTGGCTGGCGGACCTGAGGACCGGAGGTTGTTGATGCAGAGGTCGGTGGCGTACTAGCAAGTGAGCCACCGACAGCCCGTCCCCATATCCCCCCTCCCCCATATCACCTGATCACTGCCTGCTTGTCTAACCATGCATGCTTCATTGTGTATCGCAGGAGCAAACGTCGAGGCACCCATCCCCGCAGATGCAGACCGCCTGCAGGATGCCCCTCGGAGGCAACGGGAGACGGAGAGACCCGGACCCTCCGGCATGCGACGCCCGCAGGATGCCCCTCGCACACCACGGGAGACGGAGACCCGGACCCTCTTGCATGCGACGCCCGCAGGATGCCCATCGCACACCACGGGAGACGGGGAGACCTGGAGCAACAGGGAGACGACACCCCCGTTACGTGCGGGAGCGACGACGCAGGCGTGTGCCACCCAGCGACGAGGGGGGCAGCCACAGGCCCCCGTCACATCCGAGCCAGGACACCACTACCTGGGACACCCCTACCCGGGACACCACTACCCGGGACACCACTACCCAGGAAGACGAAATACCGGACAGTGACTCAGAGTGGATGGGTGGAGACGAACCCCCACCCCAAAGTGCCATGGAGTCAGAGTGGGACGAAGAGCACGACACAACGCCACTGCTGTCACCAACACCCTCCACCATCGCAGAAACACTCACCTCGGTTGGGCACTTTAGTGATGAGGCATCTGGTACACTCACTGGTGCGCACAACACAGCCGTCCCGGTACAGCAGGTGGAGGTAGGAGCAGCAGAGGGGCCGGGCGGTCGGAGGGCAGCCCAGCCTAAGCGAACATCTGCCGCCCAGATGGATCCCGGGTTCCTGGAGTTTCCACACCCACACATAGATACGATGCAACCACCGACCCGGAGACGAGCGAAGAGGGTGACGGCCGGCTTGCGGCGGCTGCAGTCGCAGGTGGAGGAGTCCACCCGTGTCCAGGAGCTGGAAGTGGTGCCGGTCATGCGTGCCACCCAGGCCGACACCGCACGGGTGGCGTCCGCGGTGGAGGCAATGGGTGCGACGGTGTCAGACATGGGGAACGGTTTGCGAGGCCTGGGGCTTTCCGTGCAGGCGGCGTCTGTGGCCCAGGTTATGGCTGCCCTCTCAGGAGGCCATGAGCCAGTGCCAGCGCCAGATGGCAGAGGCGCTCAACACCATAGCCAAGTCTCAGCAGGCCATAGCCCAGTCTCTGCAGGCCATGGCCCAGTCTCTGCAGGCCATGGCCCAGTCTCTGCAGGCCATGGCCCAGTCTCTGCAGGCCATGGCCCAGTCTCTGCAGGCCATGGCCCAGTCTCTGCAGGCCATGGCCCAGTCTCTGCAGGCCATGGCCCAGTCTCTGCAGGCCATGGCCCAGTCTCTGCAGGCCATGGCCCAGTCTCTGCAGGCCATCGCTGAGGGCATCGGCGCCAGTGGCCATGTGCGAGCCGGCGTCGCACTGTCACAGACAGGGTTTGCCAACCCCCTGGGCTCCATGGCTGCAAACCTGCAGACCCCTGTCGATACCAGCACGGGCCTCCAGGACTGGCAGTGCCAGGTGCCGGGGGGGCATCGGATAGCCAGTCCGTTCGCATCCCCCACCCATGTAGAGGCCTGGGGGCCATCGGGCACCCAGAGGGAGGAGGAGGTGGTGTGGTCCATCCTGGGTCCCCCTGTAGGGGAGGTCCGGGAACACGGCGACACCTTGGACTCCCCCCCCCCCTTCCGTCCCAGGTGCATCGGGTGGGCAACGGGCAGGATAGGCTGGCAGCTCGCCATCCCAGTCGCCCGGGCCGCAGCCTGGCCCATCTAGGCCAGGACGCCCCAGGAAACGGCCGCCAAAGGGATCCAGTGTCAGAGGGCAGGAATCACAGGAGTCCACCTCCAGTTCTGCTGTACCGTCTGGGGAACCACGTAGACGTAGTCAAAGGGCCCGTAAGGCCAAACAATTAGACACTGAGTAAGTTGGCACGGGTGCAGGGCACAGATGAGTTTTAGGGGCTAGAGCACGTGCATGAACTCGTTTGGTTATTAAAGTCAATGTTACACCTACAGAAGCTGCCTTTGTGCTCTGTCCAAAGTGTGCGGGGGTGTCATGTACGTTGAGCGCAAGTGTGTGTGTGTGAGGGGTGGTCTTACCTCAGCCCTAGGTGAGTCTTCCCCCTTCCCTCTGGGCCGCCATCAACATCCCCCCCGGGCAGAGGATCGGACCGTGCGCTGCAGTGTCACAGCCGCATGCAGGGATGGTCCGGGTGGATGGTGGTACTGTGGCCATGGGTCAGACATAGTCCAACGATGTGCAGCCAGGAGCTCACCGCAGGGCGGGTTGTCATCATCCTCCATGGCCTGCGATAGACACGCGTCCACCCGCAACTGTGTGAGCCTGGCCCGTTGTGCCGCAGGTGGATCGGCAATGGGGGGGGGGGGGTGTGCATGCGGGTGGGGTGGGTGGGGTTGGGGAGGGGGGTGAGGGTGCTGGGTGGGTGGATGGGTGGGGGGTGTGGGTGGTCGGCTGTTGCCATGGTGTGCGGTCTGTGGCCATACTACCCGATTCCCACGCCCATCTAGTCAGTGAAGTGGGCGGCTATCAGTCTGTCCCGTGCCCGCTAGGCCAGCCGGTAACGGTGGACAGCCACCCGCCTGTGTCTAGCCAGTCTGCCCTGACCATTGCCCCATCCCCCTCATCTGGGGAGGACTGCGCCTCTTCCTGCTGCTCCTCCACTCCGCCCTCCTCTGCCTGCGGCACATCGCCCCTCTGTTGGGCTATGTTGTGCAGGACGCAGCACACCACAATGATGCGGCCGACCCTATCTGACCGATACTGGAGGGCGCCCCCAGAGAGGTCCAGGTACCTGAAACGCATCTTCAGCACGCCAAAGCACCTTTCGATCACTCCCCTTGTCGCTACATGGGCATCATTGTAGCGGTTCTCCGCCTCATTGCGTGGCCTCCGTACAGGCGTCATCAGCCACGATCGCAATGGGTAGCCCCTGTCGCCCAGCAACCAGCCCCTCAGCCGGGGATGGCGTCCCTCGTACATGCCGGGGATGACCGCGACAACACGTATGAATCGTGTACACTGCCTGGGTAACGGGGGCAGACTTGCAGGATCATCATGCGGTGGTCGCAGACCACCTGTATGTTCATCGAATAGGTCCCCTTCCTCTTGGTGAACACGGCCCTGCTATCTGCAGGTGGCCGCACGGCGACGTGCATCCCATCAATCGCGCCCTGGACCATGGGGAACCCGGCCACGGCAGAGAGGCCCACGGCCCGGGCATCTTGGCTGGCCCGGTCCACAGGGAAGCGGATGTAGCGGTGCGCCATGGCATATAGGGCATCTGTCACTGCCCGGATGCACCGATGCACCGATGTCTGCGATATGTCGGACAGGTCCCCCACTGGGTGCCTGGAATGACCCCGTTGCATAAAAGTTCAGGGCAACCGTAACCTTGACAGACACAGGGAGAGGGTGTCCCCCGCCAGTGCCACGCGGTGACAGGTGTGCCAGCAGGTGGCAGATGTGTGCCACTGTTTCCCGCCTCATCCGGAGTCTCCTCCTGCATTCCCGGTCCGTGAGGTCCTGGTATGACTGCCGGGGCCGGTACACACGGGGCGCCCTCGGGTGCCTCCGTTGCCGTGGGGCCGCGACGTCCTCCTCCCCCTCCTCGTCCTGTCGGTCAGGTGTCCCTCCAGCCTGGGCGGCTGCCGCCTGCCCCTCTGCGGCAGGCTGCGCCGCCTCTCTGGCACGCTCCTCCTCCTCATCCAGGGCAACATGGACATTAGCGACTGCCGCCACGGCGACCAACATCGCTGGACGATCGGAAAACATGACGGCCTGGTTGGGGGGGGGGGGGGGAAACGACGACATGTCATCATTGCCCATATCCCCTCCTTCCCCCCAGCCAGGTGGCATGGACCGCATGGGTCCAACTGTTGGAGGCTGGCACCTGGCCAGGTGGACCAACTCACTTGCCCCCCCATCCCCCACCCCGGCACGGACCCCCCATCCCCCTCCCTGGCACGGACCCCAACCTCCTCCCAGGCACGGACCCCCCCCCATCCCCCTCCCTGGCACGGACCCCAACCTCCACCCCGGCATGGACCCCCCCATCCTCCTCCCCGGCACGGATCCCACCCCCCCCCATCCCCCTCCCCGGCACGACCCCCCATCCCCCTCCCCGGCACGGCACCCCCCCATACCCCTCCCCGGCACGGAACCCCCCCCATCCCCCTCCCTGGCACGGACCCCCCCATCCCCCTCCCCGGCACGGACCCCACATCCCCCTCCCCGGCACGGACCCCAACCTCCTCCCCGGCACGGCCCCCCTCCCCCCCCCATCCCCCTCCCCGTCACGGACCCCCATCCCTCTCCCCGGCACGGACCCCCCATCCTCCTCCCCGGCACGGACCCCAACCTCCTCCCCGGCACGGACCCCCCCTCCATCCCCGGCACGGACCCCCATCCCCCTCCACGGCACGGACCCCCCATCCCCCTCACCGGCAAGGACCCCCCCCATCCCCCTCCCCGGCATGGACCCCCCATCCCCCTCCCCGGCACGGACCCCCCATCCCCCTCCCCGGCATGGACCCCCCCCCATCCCCACCCTGGCACGGACCCCAACCTCCTCCCCGGCACGGAACCCCCATCCTCCTCCCCGGCACGGACCCCCCTCCCGGCACTCCCCCGGAGCCCAGCCCACTCTAACCCCCCCCCGCCGCGCACACACACACACAACCCGAGACACACCTCTCCCCACACATTCAGACTGCGGCCACGCCATCGCCTGCCCAGCGGCCAACCCCCCAGGCCGTCACTCACCTCCACGCTGGTCGGCGTGAACCTGGAGCACATTTCATGCCGATGAAAAGGAGGTTTGATTTACGTCGACGTGAACGGTCATCACGTCGACGGGACTTCGGCCCATCCGGAAGGGAGAATATCGGCAGGCCCAAAATCGGCTGCCTTGCGCAGACCCGTGCCATTCTCCGACGTCAACGGCGCCATTAACGCCCCGCCGACTTTTCTCCCTTCGGAGACTTCGGCAACCGGCGGGGGCGGGATTCACGGCGGCCAACGGCCATTCTCCGGCCCGCTGGGGGGTCGGAGAATGACGCCCCAGAGGTCATCGAGCTCAATGGTAATGAGACAAAGCGTATCCACTCCAGCTCACTGGTCGATGGAGCAATGGGTCGAGTACCTGGATGAGAAGTTCACCCGGCATCGCAAGGAGTGTACAGAAGATGTAACTCAGATGATAGCCTCGATTAAGGAGGTGGTTGACCGGGTGGAGGAGAAAATGACGACCCAGGGACAGGAGATTCTAAAGTTGCAGGAGCTGGCGACTGAACGAGAGGAGGAGTCCACTACAATGACTTTGGAAATTAGCATACTACAGAACAGCCAGAAACGACTGCTTGATAAAGTGGAAGACTTGGGGGACTGGTCTCGGGGGACTGGTCTCGCAGGCAAAATATCCGAATCTTCCCAGAGGGGAAGAAGGGATCAGATGCGGGAGCGTATGTGGAGAAGATGTTGCAGGAGATGGTCAGAGCTGATGTGTTTGACAAGCCGCTGGTGGTGGACCGGGCGCACAGGGTGCTCGTACGTAAACCCCAGGGTCGTGAGCCCCTGAGGGCCATGGTGGTGAGGCTACATCGATTCCTCGACAAGGGGCGTATCATGTAGTGGGCCAGGCAGACAAAACAGTACATGAGGGAAGAATCAGAGATCCGGATGTACCAAGACTGGGGACAAGAACTCGCAAAGAGGAGAGCAAGTTTCAACAAAGTTAAGGCGACCCT